>NW_007259221.1:291041-303950 GCF_000164805.1 Carlito syrichta
TTTTTTGATTTATTGCAGAGACGAGGTCTCGCTGCCCAGGCGGGTCTCGAACCCGCGGGCTCAGGCAATCCACTCACCTCAGCCTCCCAAAGGCGTGGTTACAGGTTGAGCCACCAAGCCCGGCTGGTAGATCTTTTATAAGTACATTCTAGTTAAAATAAGAAGATACTTAGATATCAGTTATTAAGGCCTTTTAATATTATTGTTTTTGACATTAAAAAAAAACAGAAAAGACTGAAAATCTACAGATCCCCAACGTTTAGTGCTATCACACATCTTGGCACATGTGCTTTCAATCTCCCTTCTTATCTTTAAAAAAATCACCTTGCTGGGTGCAGTGGCTCATGCATATAATCCCAGCACTTTGGGAAGCAGAGGCAAAAGGATTACCTGAGCCCATGGGTTTGAAACTAGCCTGGGAGCCACTATGCCCAGCTAATTTTTTGATTTACACAGTAAATCAAAAAGCTAGCTGGGCATAGTGGCTCCCGCCTGTAGTTCCAGCTACTTGGAAGGTTGAGGCAGAAGGATTGCCTGAGCCCAGCAGGTCAAGGCTGCGGTGGCAGTGAGTGTGCCACTACACTCTAGCCTAGGCAACAGTGAGACTTTGACAAAAAAAAAAAAAATCACTTATCTTATAAAAGTAAAATATTCTTAGTATAAGAATGAAAACAATGCAGAAAAGTACAAACATAAACACAAAAAGAAGAAAATCTTTCTGAAATCCACAAACCAGAAATAACTATCATTAACATTAGAAGAACATCAAATCCAATTATCAATCTAGAAGTGTGTGTGCATATGTGTGTGTGTGTGTTCACACAGAAAAGCATACTACTGAGAGAAACATAAAGAGATATTAAAAAAATGAACGATACAGTTATTAATCCTAATTTACAGAGTATAAAACTTAATTCAATTTAAAAGTAATAAAAGAAAACAAAGCAAATCTTTAAAAGTATTAAAATCAAATATTTTTCAACTGCAGAAATATTTCATAAAAGGACACTAAATTTTTTTAAAAGGTAAAAAAATTGAGGCTAGAATAATTTGTTAAGCACATGTTTTAATTTCGACAGTATCAACTGATTCCCTGTCTTCAACAAAATATGAGGCCATTAGCATATTGGCCTCATGATCCCTTCGAATTCCTCTCCCTATTTTGGTTAATTATAATTTTTAAACTACCTAAATTTTACTCATTTCATTTCAAAAGGGATTAAATGCTCACAGCCAGTTCTTTTACCATAGCATTTTCATTCATATTCTTAACTTTATTGATTTGGATTTTATTTTATTGTTGTTAGTTCTCCCTCCCCCAGGTAAGAGTCTAGTGAACTGTATATTTTGAGTTTTTTTTTTCATGTTTGAGAATTTTTACTGTTGTTTTTCCTTAGATGGCATCTTGCTGCCCGAATGCCTAAGGAATTATTTCTTCATCTTAAAAGTTTCACAGCCTGGGTGCGGTGATTCATACCTGTAATCCCAGCACTTTGGGAGGCATAGGCAAGAGGAGTGCCTGAGCCCAGGAGTTTGAGACCAACCTGTGCAACTTGACGAGAACTTGTCTCTATAATAAATCAAAAAATTAGTCAGGCGTGGTGGCATATGCCTGTATTTCCAGCTACTTGGGAGGCTGATGTAGGATTTCCTGAGCCTAGCAGGTCGAGGCTGAGGAAGCCATCAGTGTGTCACTGCACTCCAGACTGGGTGACAGAGTGAGACTCCACTAAAAAAAAAAAAAAAAGATTATCAGCTTATTAGGACTCATCTAAGATTTATGTTCTGGTTCAAAATTTTCTGGAACATATTGTGCTCTTTTAATATACAGATTCAGTTCTTTCTTCATTTTCTATAAGCTCTCTTGAGTTATACATTCTGTTCCATATTTTGGTTTTTTCTCAGGAACACCAATTATCCTTAGGTTGAACAAGCTTTACCTCTGTTCCATATTCTCTAAAACGACTCTATTCTCATCTCTTTCATTCATATACACTATAATGATTACAAGTCTTCTCACCATGTCATTCTTCAGACAATCAGTGGTGTTTATCAAGTACCTTGTATTTTGTCTGTTACTTAGTTCCAAATTGACATTGGTTTGACCCTCAATTCGTTTCCTTATATATAATATTTGTTTTATCTTATCTTCTAGGCTTTGGGCTCTCACTTTATTAAATACATGTTCTTACTAAGTGATTCTTATTTTTTATTTTTTTTTAATTTATTTATTTAAATCAATATTTTTTATTATGATATTGTGGGGTACAGTTAAGGGTTAGGTACACAAATATACTTTGTTCAGGCACCCTTGTTGATAAGAGGTGTCTCCCTGTACTAAGTGATTCTTTAGTGTGAAGTAACTGAGAGATTTTCTTTGAGTTATTTGTGTAACAGTTTTTTCTTTTGGTTCTTTGTATATTTAGTTTTTCATTCAGCTCTAGTAGGCTTGTATAATTCTTTGCATACATGTGCTATGGCATGTTTTTCCCCATTCTTTGTATGTTTGAACATCTCTGACAAGACCCTGTTTTTGCTCTGAAAGAGTGTCCTTGGTTTAAGTCTTTCCTCTCCATGAATAAGACCATATGCTTTTCTCCCACTCTGAGTTATGATGGAAGGCTAGGTGTTTCACGATCCTATAGCTTGAGGGAATGGTAGCGTGAAGAGGAGTGCAGAGTTTGGTGTATTGTTTTTGTTTCTTTGGTAGAAGATATAGGCTCTACTCTAAAAGTAGATTATGTTTTAATTAGATTATGTTAGATGCACCAGGGTTCAAGCCACCTCATTGGGGTAAGAGACTCTATTCTCATGGAAAGATATTCTCACACTTTGGATCATTTTTCCAACAATGAAATGCCCATTCAATTTTGTCATAGTGAGCCTGTTTTCCAACATTCCCCCTTTCATTCACTTTTCTTAAGATACTGTTTTTAATACCTGTTGGTCAGAAAAGGAAAAGAACCCACAAAATATACTTCTCTACAGATTTTGGTATTTGTGAGAATTGTCAAGATTAAGTCAATTCAGTTACATAGCTCTAGAATTATAGAGTGGGTTAATAACTAAGCTACACTGTGCCTCTCGGTTCCATTTCAGAATCATTTCTTTTCTATATTGGAGACAAGTTTTTCAAGTATATTACCTAAATTCATGCCTCATCCCCCTATTTGGTTCATTTTTGTTCAAAAGAAAATGTCTTAGCTAGTTTTGCTCATTTGGTAGGTATTGGGGAAAGAAGGCAGCTGGACTTTTATGTTGCAGTTTCAATATGATATCTTAAGACAGAAATTTTACTCAAGTTTTCAAAAAAATAATTTGTCACAGAACTAAACAGATAATTTAAAAATACATGATGTATTCTTTTATTCTTTTTTTCCCTACACACTTACAATTTATAAAAATCATCATACAATTTTAACTGAGACGTTTAGGAGTTAAAAAAAAAGCAACATTTTTTAAAGCAGTAAAGAGCAATTTGAAAAGGACTGCCCTAACCTTTTGCAAAAAAG
Source organism: Carlito syrichta (assembly GCF_000164805.1). Lineage (NCBI taxonomy): Eukaryota > Metazoa > Chordata > Mammalia > Primates > Tarsiidae > Carlito > Carlito syrichta. Next base: position 294,554 of record NW_007259221.1, read on the forward strand.
CAGCATTAAGCTATAGTCTGAAGCCGGGCTCGGTGGCTCAGCCTGTAATCCCGCGCCTTTGGGAGGCTGAGGTGAGTGGACTGCCTGAGCCCGCGGGTTCGAGACCTGCCTGGGCAGCGAGACCTCATCTCTACAATAAATCAAAAAATCAGCTGGGCATGGTAGCGCATGCCTATAATTCCGGCTACTTGGAAGGCTGAGGCGGAAGGATTGCTGGAGCCCAGCAGGTCGAGGCTGCGGTGGCTGGAAGCGGCCACTGCACTCCAGTCTGGGCGACCGAGTGAGACTCCAACTCAAAAAAAAAAAAAAAAAAAGCTATAGTCTGCTACCACTGTTAAATGATAACTTAATTACTTTTACAATCAAATTATTCCATAAAACTGAGCTCACTTGAAAAATGATAAACAACTTTTTAAAAGAAAGAATATGTTGGAAAATAAAAACTCCTCCAGTAAGCAGGGGGAATACCTCTTAATTTTAGCTATCAAATAAACAGAAAATAGCAAACTACAAAACAGGAAGCAGACTTGAGTTATGTGTACCAACCATTTATAATATTTTCTCTCCTAAAATGGATGCAATGTTTAAAAAGGCCAGTTTACAAACTATATTCTACTGAATGTTTGTGGAGACTAGAGCTCCGAAGATAATTTTTTCTGTAAGCAGGAATGGCTACACAAGTGGTATATGATGGCTGTGTCGTTCATAGAATTGTTGCTTTTTTCCAGGTTTGACTTTTCCTCTACTCTAGTATTCCAATATCCACTCTCAAAAGAACATCATGCTCTTCCTTTTACTTTTCCTCAAACAAGTTTTCTTTTAGTATGTTTGAAAGAGCCTGATATTTTCAAACTGGATGTTATTAGAAACCAGAAAAAAATCATTAAAATATTTATTGAAAATACAGCCACTGCTCAAACATATCAACAGCCCAAACTATAGATTTTCCATCCCAAGACTTCCAGTTCAACACAGAAGAGTTTTTCTTCACACAACAGTTTCTTTTTTTTTTTGAGTTGGAGTCTCACTCTGTTACCCAGACTGGAGTGCAGTGACCGCTCCCGGGCACTGCAGCCTCGACCTGCTGGGCTCCGGCGATCCTTCCGCCTCAGCCTTCTGAGTAGCTGGAACTACAGGTGCACGCTACCTCACCCAACTAATTTTTGATTTATTGTAGAGATGAGGTCTCGCCAAGTTGCCCAGGTGGGTCTCGAACCCGCGGGCTCAGGCAATCCACTCACCTCAGCCACTCAAAGGCGCGGGATTACAGGCTGAGTCACCAAGCCCGGCTACAACAGTTTCTTATCCTACACACATTTAAGGCCATATTTGACCTGCATAGCTACTTAAATATCTATTTGGTTTTCTTTCCTCCTAGATCTCAAAATTGACAATGAAAGACACTATCTTATTTTCCAAAACAAGGGGGTGATCTATTCATTTAATTCTATTTTAAAGCCAAATACCATGACCTTAGTAATTAAGCTCTTTCATTCAAACCTGGATGCACCTAGCCAATTCAAAAAGCAATAGAGAATGACATGTTTGATGCTCATGAGTAACTTAACGCTCCTTGGTTGGTTCTTTAACTTCTGAGATATTCTATTATGCTATGGTTAGTGAGTGTTCTCAAAGTTCACACCCTCACATGAACATAAATGGAAATGGTATTCATATTGTGTTCATTAAAGGGCTATAATATATTAACATTATAACCCTACAATAAAGGTAATATGATCAATTTAGTACTGGTTCAATTTGATGAACTACATTTTACTAAGCATAGATATAACTCCCTCTCTCTAGTTAGACAAGAGATTCAGAAAAATAATTAAAATCCAAAAATTAACTGATGGTTCCTTCCTTAGTCCCAACACAAGAACACATACGCTTTGGTGTGATTAAGAGATCACATTCAGAAGGTCTGTTTGGTTTCAAATATGGATGCTAAAACTTACTACTATGGAGCTGTAGGTAACTAACTTAATTAACTAAGGCTTACTATCTGTAAAATGATGATGATAATAGCAACCTACTTCAAAAGATTAGCAGGATTAGATAAAATAATGTGTTCAAGGCTTGGAGTACATTGGCTAGCACATATTTAAGCACTTAATTCGAGTTGGCTATAATCATTTTTTAAAGCCATACTCCAGTCTTTTAGGCAGAGATCTTTTTTGTCTAATTTTATTTTTTTAAATACCAGTTAACAAAAACACAGTGTGAAAGTAGAGGCAAAATAGTTTTCTAACAAAGATAATGTTTTATTAATATACAGAGATACATCAGTAGCCATGACTCTCTTTTACCTTTCTTATACCTAAATAACTGTATAGGAAGGAAATTAAAAACAAACAAACAAAAGACCAAGAAAGGTGTCAAGTTCTTCCTTAGAAAGTATTTTATTTGGTTTTTAATAAAGGTCTGAAATTTTCAGGTGAAAATAGCTGACAAAAATAGCCCAGGGGATACAACATCAATAAGGTACCTGATCTCAAACCAGGCAAAGTGGGGACCAAAGGGAGGTCCAAACTTTGCCTGTATGATGTCCACTTGTATACCTAATCCTGAATTGTACCTCACATCTTTAAAATAAAAAATATATGTGTAAAAAAAGAACTGAAACACACACACACACACACACACACAAATAACCCTGACTATTGCAAGATTCTGTTCTTCTTTCTCACTACTAGACTCTACACTTTAGGAATAAAAGAGGTGGCACTAGCAAAAATGTGACATCTGCCTATGATTTAGGATTAAGAACATTAAATGTCATTGAAAAAATTTCCTGTCTTTTTATGAACACCAGAATTCACACCAGCTATATTAAGTAAAAGTAGATCTATAGGGGAAAGTCAGAGTACTCAGTTACAAGTTAAGCTAAGCATCTAAGAAACTCTAAAGTCATTAAGGTACTATGTTTATCTCTTTTTCTATGAAGAAACAGGGACTCTTGCTCAGGGCTGTTCCACATAACCGCCGAATTCTCCTTCCTTACTACTGGCTTTTTTTGCATAACTCATTTTTGCAACTCCCCATGACTCTCACTTGACCAAAGTTTTCAGAGAGCATGTTTTGATTCTGGTCCCTAATCTCCAAATCTGTACAATCTCAGTCTGTGTCTTGGTTACAAACCCAGGTTGTCCAGGTAGATGTTCACAGTTGATCTAATAGGCTGTCTCTAGAAGGTCAGAATTATGTGACATGCAGAGTTGCCCATTCTGGGGTGTGTGTAGGATTTGTTTTCTAAGAACAGAATGAAGATAGGAAGGAAATGTATACATAAACTATAAGACAAATAAAAGCATTTGGACACATGCTTCTATTTAGCAGAGCTATCTCTTTGACCTGAATTTATTGAGGTACAATTTACGTACAGAAAAAGTTACCCTTTTTAGTGTACAATTCTATGAGTTTTGACAAATGTATATAGCCACGTGCCCACCACATGCAATCAAGACAGAGGATGCTTCCATCATTAACTCATATCTAAAAATTCTCAAAATTGTTTATCTTAAGTATCCCTCCTTTCATTTTAAAGAAGCCAGCTAGTAAGTCGCTATTACTTAGAAGTCTCCACTTAGAAAAAAAAATCTACCTTTAAGAGATAACAAAGATTTTATATGTTTAGATATTGGGACTTCAGTATTTCTACTAATAGCTTACTTCAGGTTGTTATTTAAGTAAATATTGAAGGGACGACTTCAAGCTAGGACTTCATGAAACACAGTATATAAGGGCTCACATGAAGAATCTCTATACAGTATATACAGTAGACACTTATTGTTATAGGCTTTAGACAATGTCTGAATTTAGACCACAGCTTGCTGATAAATATACACTATCCCATGGCATTCTGCCAGAGGAGGAGTGGAAATGCTTGGGAGATAATCAAAGGTCACAGCTTTATTTAACACTGTCACACTCCAAATAGGAAGACAGGCACTCCCTATTGGGGCAGAGACAGTCTGTCCTCCCATGACTGCTCTTCTGCGGAGTCAAATCCTGCCTTTAAAAGGTGGGGCTCACCAAGTGGCCTAAAACAGGTCTCATCTTTCATCAAGGGCTTCTAATTTTAAAGTGCTGCCATGCTAAATTTTATCTTGAGTGTTGCTCCACCCGGTTTGTTGAGAGGAACCACCCGTTTTAGACAAGAATTTCCCAGGGCTGTGAATTCCAATGTGCATTGTTTAGCACACAGTCTTCACAGGGCACAAAGTAATACAAATTGATTAAGCATTTGAATAAAAACCTCACTGACCAGCTTTAGCTATATTTCATGTGGGTATACTGAAGTTAGTCTACAAAAATACTAATCTCTATTGATATCACCCTCTGCAATAACAGAATCTACTAAGAAGAAATTCAAAACAAAAACAATTGCTTCCTGGGATAACAAGTTAGAATTCCAATTTAAGTGCTACTTAGAAATGCATTGTAGTAGCCTTATGAGTTGGACTCAACCAGTAAAAATGGGTGATATCGCCTGCTATGAAATTCAATTCCTCTAAATGATGAGGTAGCATGATTCTTCTGGATAACTCTACTCAGAACAAACATATCTCTAGTAATATGGCCATCAGGAAAAATCCAACTAATAATTGCTGTTTAAAGAATTTATGGTTTGAAATGAGACCCCTTTTAAAAATGAAATTTTCAGTGTAACTTGTATATAGCTAAGCTTATACAAGACAAGGGCACACACAAAATGTACTTACAAAGATGCAGTTATTTAACTTGTCCATACAACCAACTACCTGTTTTATTTTTCTCTGTGTATTATGAGATTCAGCTTCCTTCACATAGATTAACCTCACCCAGGCATGCATTTCATTCCCACAGTGGACTAGCAGCTCAGAGGACAGTGCAGATAGGCTGAAATGTCTGCATCAAGGACACCATTACTGTCCATTTACTACATTCTTTGCTTTGTAGCAAAGGAAACACATGCCTTTACAGACCTGAAAAATGTACTCTTCCATAAATCTTAATTATTGGCTAGGTTGTGGAGAAATCTGATTCTTGTGTTTATGTTATAAAATCTGACATAATGTCAGAGTATACCTGGGTATCTCAAGTATTTCTAGCAATTTCTCCACTGTCAGTAGAAAGGTGTTTTTTTTTTTAATCTATAGAATGTGGGTCTAGAGTTGCTGCAGTCCCTCATAGCTCCATGAAATGTGAATCCTAGGATCCCTTGCTTTCAGCATGAGGGTAAAGCTGTACAAAATTCTATGGGAGTGAAACGTGGGAGTTGAGGAGTAACTTTAAAATGTAGGGGTTCACAGGGTGACTGCCACTAGCAGGGCTAAAGAAGGGCATGATGAAGGAAGTCCAAGTGGACCCAGAGCACAGAGGCTGTGTGAGTAGAATGTGAAGGGAGGTAGCAGGAGATGCTCTCTCCTCATCTTGATGATGCGGATGGAGAACACGGGAGAGGCATCCTCTCAGCAGGCAGGGAGCCCCTGGGTTCCAGATGAAGGATGCAGAAGGCGTCTTCAGTCAAATCAGGTTATTTATTGCCATTCTAACAAAACAGACCTCAACTTTGACTTTTGCTCACCCTGACCTCTGCCTAGAATTTCGATTCTTTCCATTTGTGAAAATTTATACAAACTTACCAACCAAGTACAAATGACGTGGTTTCTTATCCTCTAGTTGGAAAAAAAACCCATCTTTTCTCCAAACTCCCTGAGCTAAATTTGAACATTTCTCATGCATTTCTATCTTGCATTATATGTAACTGTATCAACTACCAAAATCATATTGTAAGCAGTTTGACAACAGAAACAATGCTTTTTATGTAACTTTGTATTTCCTATAGCACTAGAACAGGAAACAAACAAACAAACAAACAAATAAAAACCCAGTTAGGCATTCAATAAATATTTATTCACCAAAACAATATGGTGTGAATGAGGAAGATACAACAGCAAGTATTTTTTTCTTTCTACAGAATTCACATTTATAATTAGATAATACCTACTAAGTGTTTATTCTCTATAATGCATCTGTTCTGTAAGCTTTCCATCAATCAAATCATTTCATTCTTACAGTAGTTCGGAGGTTTTATAGTACTGCTATTTCTGTCTAACAACCAAGGAAACTGAGGCCCTGAGAGGCTAAGCAAATCGTTTGAAGTCACTGGAAGTTACTGGCAGAGCTGGTGGTCAAATCTCAGCAAGAGGGTTTAAGGGCTTGAGTCCTGTACTTCACATCACTGTCTGGTTGATATGAACATGGGCAGAGTTTGAGGTCACTGGAGTGAAGAAGAAAGATAGTTTCTTGAGACTGGACAGGCTGAGGCCTTAGTTCTCTTTTCTTTCCTTTTCTCTGTATCCTCAATTAATTCAATTCTTTTTGTTTCTTTTTCTATTCTCTTCTCTTCTCCTCCTTGCTTTTCCTTCAGTTTCAACTAGGGAATTGGGTTGTAGGCCACAGGAACCAACTTTGGCTTAAGTAGGAAGAAACGGTGTTTTGTGGTAGGTTATGAGGCAGCTCACAGAATCAAAGGGAGGCCAGAAGAAGCAGGCCCAGCAGATACAAACCAGAGAGGCTTTCTGGTTCCTGGTGGTTGGAGTGGCTGTGTCTCTTCTAGACGTCTCCACCACAATGAATCTACTCTTATGGTTTTTTCAGTATTTTAGTTATTTGACTTAGGTTTTAAATTCCAGAGGAAGGGGTGAACTTAACAGGCCTAGCTCAGGTCTTGTACCTATCTCTTAGATAAGGAAGGAAAAGATGTCTTCTGGGGCAGATGTACCAGGCTACATATCATAGAATGGGTTGATCCTGCAGTTAAACTGCAGAAGTTTCCAAAAGAAGAGCAGAATAGCAACAACAGCAGCAACAAAAATTCATGATGCCTACCTTTTATCTTAAAGAAAAAAAAAGTTCTTTATCCATTTTTGCCTAATGACCTGTTAACGGCAGTGGAGGACTTACTCATTATTCACAGATGCCAGCTGAAGCAAGAACCAGAGAGCTGAGTCACTCTCTCCTGCTGCTTGTCCGGGTCCCACACCAGCTTGCTGTCCTTTCTCATCATCTCACTTTGGGCCAAATGTAACTAGGGACCTCACAGTTTATTTTTAGTAACTGTTAGTTAAACATAGTGTGTTCAATTCCTTCATTAATAGTCTCCACATGGAGGAGAGCAGATAAAACAGGTTAAAATTTGTACCTATTTGTGCATTAAATTATCTACAGATAAAAGAAGACCAGGCACTGTTTGAATTTCAAAGTTAGAAAATGAGTACTAAATTAAAAAATCAGCAATATTTTGGTATAATCAAATGTGAGAAATTTCAGAATTGAAGTTGAACCTCCAAAGTGATTTTTTTCCTAAGTCTCATGAGATAATCCTCTCCAGCCTGTGTATATACACACAAACATACATGCATATACATTTGATGTATACGTACATATGCATGCAAATATATGTATACACACATATAGATACTTTTCATATATGATAAAACATATATAACACACACAGGGTAATTCACAGATGTTATCTGATTTTATGTTATGTTATGTATCTTTATTCTTTTTAACTTTTTGAATCAGAAAGCCATGTGTCCAGGTGAAAACGCATTAAGCAGAAATCCACAATCATCTGAGTTTCTCTGATAATGACCAAACTAAATATGCAGGATTTTGAGTGTACAGTATAGATTACCATACAAATCTTTATGCTTGAAAAATAAAAGCAATTTTTAAAAAAAGAGTTTTGGTTTTATAAAGATAACTTATGCATATTGCTTCTAGTATTAAACTAGAAGTAATTATGTTTAAGGAATCATGTTAACTAGCACGTATTAAGCCTTGCTCCTATTTGTCCAGACTACTCTCTTTAATCACTTGTTTCCTTTCCTTGAAAGGTGGTTTTGCTTTGGGCTTGATTCCTGGTTGCTGCTTCTTTTTATCTGCCTGAGTGTGTCTGTGTGTGTATGATTTTTTATTTTTGGTCTGCCTACCTCTCCTCTAATAATCATACAGCTTTTTTCCTTTTGTAAATGACCTCTCCCCTACTCTTGGCCCTTTTTTTTGGCTCCATAGGCTAGCATGTAATTCCCTTGGTTAAAGTACTTTGTGCAAGGATAGACAATACAACACAATTTTAGTACATCTGTTGGAATTAAATTGCAGTGAGATTTACTGCTCTAAGAATAATGTAAGGATCTCCAAGAGGCTACCATATTGGGAGAAGGTGCCGGACAATGAACCAGAAAAGAGGACATGGGACCAACTGAACTTGGGTCACCTTTGAGCCATATTTGAAATGAGTGGACCCATGAATTTTTCAGTTATTTTTGGGAAATATGCTAACTTTTTGACCAAAGCTATTTTGGATTTCTGTTCCTTGAGATATAAACAGTCCTGAAGAACTCACTAACTTTTACATGTTATTGTCAACCACTTTTCAGCAAAAACACTCCCCGAATCAATCTACCTTATGATTCCAGCTACAAAGGTTTTGGTACCACTTGTTTTCTCAACAGAATAACCTAGGATGTGAGGCTTAGCTCAAACACCGTCTGATTATGCTCATTTAGATTTAGTTCAAATAGGATCAACTTTCATAAACCTAGGGTTTATCTATGTATTTAACAAATGAGCCATCTCCAATACTATTGATAGAGGGTCTGTAACTTCCAGAAGCTTATAGAAAAGCTTGAACATTTGCCGGTTACAATAATAGAGAAATGAAATTGGTATTCTGTTAGCTCCAAATTCAGGGCATGCAGTTAAAAGAATAGACCCATGGAGTGGGGAGGAAATATATAATTTAAATAAAAAATAACAGACTTCAGAAAGTTCCCTCTTAACATTTGGATTAAAGAAGGAGATGATAAGAAGCAAATCATTCAAAATTAAATGCAAGCACATAATACCCTGCCATCTAAATTTTGTTAAAGAGTAAATGTGAAGCAATATTTTATAGTTGTTCATAGCGCTGTCTTAGGTGTCAGGCAAATTTAAGTCCTAGCATAGCCACTTTTTCTGTGACTTTAGGCAAAGCAATTAAACTCTTCTTCCTCAAATTCATCTGTAAAGAAGAATTATAATAATACTGTATATTATAACTACTATAAATGAGATCATTATAATAGTATGCTTGTCATAGTTTGGGAAGAAGGGGTTCATAGTAAGCACTTAAACGTTAGCTCTTATCAAGGTCAGACTTTGTAAAAAATGGCTTTTCAATAATATAATGTATTGATAAACACAGTTCAATAACATTTACCTAGGCAAATTTCATTTGGGTGTATGTCATCTTTTCATTCTTGGGTTTTATTCACATAGTTTTGGCTTCTATTCAGCAGAGACCAATTCAATATCATAGTCCCCAAAACTCTCTCTCTCTTTTTTTTTTTTTTTGCGTTGG
>NW_007259221.1:304132-370310 GCF_000164805.1 Carlito syrichta
ATCCTTCCGCCTCAGCCTTCCAAGTAGCTGGAACTACAGGCGTGCGCTACCACGCCCGGCTCATTTTTGATTTATTGTAGAGATGAGGTCTCACCACGTTGCCCGGGCGGGTCTTGAACCCACGGGCTCAGGCAATCCATTCACCTCAGCCTCCCAAGGTATGGGATTACAAGCTAAGCCACCGAGCCTGGCTCTCAAAACTCTCTTTTTACTGCAACACTCAGTAGGAAGAGCAGCGTCTTTATTTTTATCCGTTTCTGCGTTTTTAAAATAATGAGACTACCCGGGTAAACAAAAAAAAAAAAAGAAAAGAAAAAGAAAGAAAGAAAAAAATTTGACATGTTGACGTGGCCAACAAGAGAAACAGTTAATATTAAAACACAAAGTTACAGAAACAAACCTTTTAGTCTAAGTATATGCGGAAAGAATTCCTTCTCCACAATATCAGTAGCTATTAGTTATAAAGCTTTTTCAAGCACTAGCCATAAATTTTAAGGGTCTTGGGTCTAAATATTGCAATTCTATTCATCATTCTATTGATGCCTTCTATTCATCATTCTATTCATAGTCCTCAAGTGTTTTCAGTTTTAAGACTATCAGATAGGCATTCTCTCAGAAAAAGTTCACATCATCACTAATGCTAGGACAAGAAACCAAATATGATGATGTCCCTTTTTCAGATCAGTGGGTTTCTTTGTTGAAGCAAGAGAGGGCACAAAATATTTCTTACTGCCCATGAAAACGCCCCAGTTGGGTCAACATTTCTGGAAGGGGTTGAATAGTTTTCAAATTCCAAAATAAGTGATTAAAAAAGCAAACAAAAGAGTCTTTCTTTCCAAAGACTCCAATGAAGAATGCAACCACTGAAGAAATACATTAGGCCATGTATACATTGCATGTTTCAGTCTTGGCACCGTGTGAGTTTGAGAGGGAGAATAACAAGAATGACTTCAATTGTCTAAATAATTACCATAATTAGCATTAGGTTTCCAGAATAATGAAATATCCTAATTTTAGTTTACTGGCTAAAAACAAGTAACCAAATGTCCCTAAGAAAAAGTCAAGATAAATTATATATATATATTTCAATTGTTTAAGCGTCATAATAATCAAGAGATTCAGTATTGGAATTTAAGCACATCATAATTACTGTGTTTCATAACCTTACATTTATTTTAACCATACAGGCATATGAGGGGAGGACTCAAAAAAAACAGAATTATCTTTTGGGGGCGGTCCCCTTATAGTACACTTGAAATTTGTTGCTCTGATAAAAGCCAACAAAGTTTTTATCTGGGAATTTTGAGAAGGGTGCATCATGATTTGCAGAAGAAACATCCTGAGTTGTGGCAAACAGATGACTGGTTCTTCTACTATGACATCATGCCTGTCAACACCATGTTGAGTGTTTAGTAGTTTTTGACTAAAAATGGCATGATCCCTGTTCCCTACCCTCTGTATTCACCTGATCTCACCTGATCTCACCCCAAGTGACTTCTCTGGAAGAAAAAAGTCCTCAAAGGGAAATGTTTTGCCAATGTGGACGAGGTGAAACAAAAAAGTCAGAAGCACGAAAATGCATCAAAACTAACGAGTTCACAAACTGTTTAGAGCAGTGGAGAAGGTATCTTGACAGGTATATTGTATTAAATGAAGAGTACTTTGAAGGTGACTGAAGTTTAAACATGCAAGAATAAATGCACAATTTTTTTATACATGCTATGGTTTTTTGGGGTCTTCCCTGATAGCTACATTCATTTCTTAAAATATGTGTTATGATGTCACATTTATATATTTAGCTAAACTACATCTCCAGTTTTAGTATTCACTAAAAATCAATTTCTGTGATTTTTGAGCAATAGTTGGCACCGTGGCACCCTTATGTATCCAAAGTAGCAAGTAGATGAAAGAAAACCTAAACTATCCACTTAAACTTTCTAAACCCTTGACAAAACAAATTTTCATTCTCAAAAGCTTTCTCACATGCTCTTCTGAGAAAATACGTATTGAACATCTACTGTGTGTAGGTTCTAGGGTTAAAACTGATCAAAAAAGTCCCTGCATCCATGACACATTCTAGTGGGTGATATACGTAATTAATGAGATGTGTTAATTAATTAATGGTAGATTAGGTAGTGGTAAGTGTCACAAAAGAAAGAAAGAAAAAAGGCAAGGAAGGGATTGGAAAGAGTGAAGAATGAAGAGTAGCTTTTAGATTGGGTGAGCAGGAAAGGACTGGTTGAGAGGGTGAGAAGGTGACCTGTGAGCCAAGCCCTGAGGGCAGGGAGCAGTAAGCCATGTAAGCCTCTGGGAGAGGAGCACACTCAGGACCAAGAGCACAAGGAATGCAAATACTCTGAGTTGGGTTATATACAACATCTTCCAGAGGATGAGGAGGACAGCGTGGCTGGAGCCCAGTGAGTCAGGGGCAGAATGACAGGAGATGTGACAGTAGAGAGTTTTGAGCAGAGGAGTGGCGCTTTTGAATTTTGATAGGATCTCTTTAGCTGCTGTGTTGAGATTAGGCTGCAGAAAGCCAAATGTAGAAATGGGGAAATTAATTGGGACACTTTCACAGTGATCCACAGAAGAGATGAAAGCAGTTTGGCCAAAGTGGTGCTGTGGAGATGGTGATGAGTTATCAAATTCTGAATGTATTTTGAAGCTAATAGGAGTTGCTGATGAATCAGATACAGTGAGTAAGAGAAATAAGTAATGAGTGAATAATTACTCTAAGGATTTTGGCCTGAAAACTGGCAAGATGGAGTTGCCACTAACTGACAGAAGCAAGTTTGACCTTAGGGAAATAAGAAAATCTGTTTTAGGTGTCTTAAATTTGAAATAGCAATTAGATATCCAAGTGGAGATGGTTAGTAGGCTACAAAATATTCAAGTCTGGAGTCTGGGTAGAGGTCTGAGCAGCAATCTTAAATTTGGGTGTCATTATAGATAGAATTTAAAGCCATGATACTGTATGAGATTCTTAGAAAGTGAATATAAACAGAAAATTCATGAGGCCCAAGGAACAAGCCCTGGAAGATGAGGAAAGACAAGTAAAAAAGACACAGGACAGAAGGAAATTATATACATGGTACAGCCAAATTACCTCTATGGTGTTTTGAACATATGCATGTTGATATTAAATGAATATTCAAAAGACTTCACATCCTTGAAGAGAGGCACAACATTTTTCTCATTGTGGACTCCAGGTACCAGCACTGTACCAACTACATAAAAGACACTAAATGCATTTGCTGAATTAATATGTGAATGAATAAATGAATGCAGGATCTTGAGAATTCAGTTTGGCTAAACAAATATTTATTAGTATGTTTTAGTTCCAAGAACTGAGCAAAACACTGGAAAAGCAAAGATAGGCAAGTAGAGACCTATTCAATAGGGAAGACAGACAGGTTAGCTTGGTAGTACATAGGTTTAATTTCTTGTTAAGTGCCAAATCAGGCCATTAAACATGAATATATCAAGCATAGGTGAACAAAGCTTGTTCTTAGGGAAATAAGAAAGCTCCCTTTTATTTAAAAAAGTATTAATTGCTAAGATCTGATTCCTCACACTCACACTCACAGAGATATGAGAAATTACAGTAAAATCAATGTAAAATAATGATTCAAGAGAGCAAATCTCCTTTATATAAAACTTTTCATAAACACATCTATCACTGCACTAAAATAGCAAAGAAGAAAGATGAACAAGAACACAAATTATAATTCTTCAAAATTCTATGTGAAAAGCTTTTTTTGGATGATCCAATGGAATTTCTGATTAATGTTAGGTCACTGATTCAAAATGCAAACATAAAATTCAAAAGCATTTATAAAAAATCACATTTTTATCTTTTAACTATTCTTTAAAATATAAATCTTACTTAAAACAATTATTCTTGTACATCTAAACCTTAAATTGATAACCACACCAACTCATACAAAATACACCAATAACAGTTGTAAACACACACAAATGGCTCGTTGGATGACTGGAAAGATTGATGGATAAATAACAGGTAGGTGAGCAGAAAGTCCAACAGACAGATAGATAGACAGGCATAAGGAAAGACAGACGATGCTTAAGTACCAACTCACACTGAAATTATTAGTCAAATATTAGCCACAAAAACTATTACTACATTAATATTAGCCATTTTTGGTATTTTAAATGTTTCAGTTCTACCTTTTAAAATTAAATCAGTTAACAAGCTTATGATTTTCTTAAGTTTCATCTGGACTACTGTGATGGAATAGCTCTGCTCAGTTAGATATTTGACTCACCACCTTACAGAACTGGCAAACATCACACAATATGAGCATATGTTAGGTAAGATATCTGTATACATAAAGAATGAATATACACAATTTATATTGATATATACAAAATAATTGCTTCTATTTTTTGACCTATTTAAAATGTCAAATAATGTCATTAATTCAACAGATATTTACTGAGTGCCTAGTATGCTTTAGCGCCATTTATATCCTTGCATTGTTAGTAAAGAGAAGATCTTTTCTCAAAATCTGCTTGTTTGTCAAAAGTCATATACTTTCCTTGACCCTATTGGCATTATCTTTTTTATTTTAGACATTTTACTTATTTTATTCACATAGTCAAAATTCCAGAAACACTGAACGCTATTTCTGAGTCTGCTAAATATCTACTAACAAAACGTCATTGTGCTAACTATTCTCAATTACACAGCTATCAATTAGCAAGTCAAAGCATTATGAGAAATAAAATATCCTTTTCTATAATTAGATTATTGTAGCTATTTAGAAATAAAATGGTCTTAACAGAAGACTTCAACCAAGAGTTTCAGGCCCAATTAATTATCATATCTATTACTTCTACCACTTTTAATTACTCTTAACACTTTCTACTTCTTCATTCCCACTGCATTGTTTAGTTCCAAAAACTAGCATCTCTCATCAGTATGCCAACACATTTCCCAACTCGTAGTTACAATGATTTTTCTAAACACATATCTCGTTTACTTCCATTGACTCCCTTTTTGCAAAATCAGGGTCTATTTTTAGTGTGAGGAATGATAAATCTAGATGGTGTTTTGGGAAGTGGGTTCTTCAAATCTCAAATTTAACGGTTCATCTACACTGAACTATAAATTTCTACAATTTTCCAGTCTCTCTCCTTTGAGCCTTAGCACATATTGTTCCTCTTGGCATTATAGGGAGGAGTTAGAAACTATAATTAAGTAAATTCTACTTTTTAAAATATATTTTTATTTTTAAAGGTGTGGGGTACAATTCAGGATTAAGTATACAAGTGGACATCACACAGGCAAAGTTTGGACCTCCTTTTGGTCCCCACTTTGCCTGGTTTGAGATCAGGTACCATTATTGATGTTATGATACTCCCATCATCTGCCCCACCCTGGCAGTATCCTACTACTGCCAATCCCTTTCTTATAGTATTATGGTAAATGTTCAGGGTCTGCTTATCAGTGAGAATATGTAGTACTCAGTTTTTTGCTTTAAATTATAGTGTAGAGTCTCAAGTGTTCCCATTCCCGAGATCATTAGACATCATTTCCTTCCAGGTGTCTTATCCCTATTAGGCTGCAAGTTCCTTGTGGCAGGGCAGGGACTATATCATATTCATGGTTTTATCTTTAGTATTTAGCAAAGTGCTTCACATACAATTAGCACTCAATCGGTATTCACTGAATGAAATGTATTATAATAGCAAATCTATTTGCAGAGAATGTCTAAAGTACCAAAGCTGGGGGAGTGGGAGGTTGTGGTTGCGAGCCAACAGTAGAACCTGCCAAGTTTGGGTGTCTCAAGTAGAAGTGAAAAGTAAGCAGGGATTAAGTGGGAGTTGGGCTTCCTGCCTGCAAAATCCAGGCTAAGAGATGAAATGGATGAGCGCATGGCAGAAAATATCATCACATACTGAAGATGTTGTTAAACTTAGTCCAACCTCTTTTAAACTGTAACTTTTCCAGATTCTCTTTCATAGCAGAATGTCACTGACAGTCCACAGATACTGTTTGCAAAATGACAATTAATGCCCAAGACAGCAATTCTAACCTTTTTCAAGGAGAACCATCTGACCCAGAAGCTGCAAAGAATTTACTTAAGAAGACAGCACTTTAAGAAGCATCTATGATTTTACATTTAATTAGCTTTTTGAGAAAACTGTGCTTTAAAAATCTAGTTGAACAAAGGAGGTAGTAAATCTCTTTAATGACTCAGGACATAAAATTTCGATGGAGTGTGATTTTTTTTAAGTTTTCGTTTTTTTCTAGAAACATCAAACTATTTATTTTATCACTCTTGGCTATCTTGGTGTATGAGAAACACTTGGATCAAACTAATTATTCTGCACATGTCTTAAACATTTAAATTTCTAGTCTTGATTTTGACCTCCATATTGAATAACTATGCCTTGCTTGTATTTTGAAATCTAAACATTTTAGAAGCGTTTAGTTGTATTTTATAAAATTTAAGATTAGAAAAAAATATTGTAAGATTTTCTGGTTTCTGGTCTAGCATGTAAGGAGCTTAAAAGTCATCACTCTGTAATAACAACAAGCAAAAAACTGAACTAAAAAATTAACAGCTCTTCTTAGATCTGCCAAAGAAGAGAGGTTACAGTGTACACTAGGGCTTCTGGAACTGGTGAGTAAGACAGCTAGATAAAGAGTATCACAATTTATCAGAACAGAAATTTATGAGCAGAAACCCCCTCAGAATCATCAGGAGGTAGGAAAACATGAACTTTAACATGATGCTGTCTGATGGATTGCTGAAGACTCAATGTGAACAAGTCTGAGAGCTTAAAAACTCTTAAGTGAATCCAATTATAGGGAGGGGATTTATCTCCAAGAGTTGTATAAGGTCCTCATAGTAAATATATCAGAGGAAAAATCTCTGCTTGCTTCTGGCAGAGGGAGGAGAAAAGAAACAATTTTGAAATATGGAAGAGCATTCTACTCATCTTAACAAGGTCTGTCGACAGAAAAACCACTGTAGCAGAGCCTAGCCTGCATGAGTCTTATTAGAGATGAAGGGACTTGGAAGAATGAAAATACCCAACTCTAAATAAGCTCCAGCCTTAAGCACTAGTGAAGGTCACAGCCTAGGGGTCCAGATTTACCACAGACTTATATCTTACCATAGGACTATAGAACACTTCCTTTCTCCCAACACCTTCCCACTATATTACTGTAGGCTTATTTACTACAGGCTTTTTTTTAACCCATATTTTCATGCCCACCTTTCAACAAATTACACGTCATACTGAAAGGCAAAAACACAGTTTGAAGAGACTGTGTAAGTATCAAAACCAGAGTCAAATATGAAAGGAATGTTGGAATTATCAGACCAGAAATTTTTAAAAAATATAAATCATATGTTAAGGAACTTAATAGAAAAAGTAGGCATCATACAAGAAGAAGTAGATGATGTAAACAGAGAGATGAAAATTCTAAGAAAGAAACCAAAATAAGCTGAGCACGGTGGTTCAAGTCTGTAATCCTAGCACTTTGGGGGGCCGAGGAAAGAGGATTGCCTGAGTCTGGGGGTTCGAGACCAGCCTGGGAAACTTGGTGAGACCCTATCTTCACAATAAATCAAAAAATTAGCCAGCTGTGGTGGTATGTGCCTGTAGTTCCAGCTACTTAGAAGGCTGAGGTGGAAGGATCGCCTGAGCTCAGCAGGTCGAGACTGCGGTGGCCATGAGCGTGCCACTGTACTCCAGTTTGTGCGACGGAGTGAGATTCCGACTAAAAAAAAAAAAATCCCAAATAAATGCTAAAGATGTGAGAAAACTGTAACAGAAGAAAAAGGATGCCTTTGTTAGGGTCCTTAGTAGACTAAAATGAATCTCTGAGCTTGAGGGTATGACAACAGAAAGTATCATAAGCAAAACAAAACCAAAAACCCCCACAGAATATCCAAGACAACTTAGACTGTGGGGCACTACAAAAATGTATAAATATGTATAATGGGAAGAGCAGAAGCAGAAAAGTGAGAAAGGAATGGAAGAAATATTTGAAATAATAATTACCAATAATTTCTGGAAGTAATTATTGTCAGACAACAAATTTCGGAATCAGGAAACTCAAAGAACACAAAGCAGGCTGAATACCAAAACTGCATATAGGTATACTGTATTCAAACTTCAGAAAAACAAAGATAAAGAAAAAATTCTGAAAAGAAAACCAGAGAGAAAAACACTTATGTTGGAGCAAAGATAAGAATTACATCTGACTTCTAAGAAACCATGCTAGCAAGAAGAGAGTGGGGTGAAACAAAGTGCTATCAACAAACAAACAAAATCAAAACCCTAGAATTTCACACCATGTGAAATTATCCTTCAAATGTAAAAACAAATAAAGACTTTCTCAGACACATAAAAAATAGAAAATTTATAGACCTGTCTTGCAAGAAATATTAAATAGTTATTCAGAGAGAAGGATAATTTATAAAGCTCAGAAACTCAGATCTATATATAAAAAGGAAGACCATCAGAGAAGGAATAAACAATGGTTACAGAAACTTTTATTTTTCATATTCTAAATTGATCTAACAGGTAACAGTTTGTTCAAAAAAACAGCAACACATTTTTCAAAGATGTATATTTGTGTGTATATGTACTTATGTATTAATCTAGCAGGTAACAGTTTGTTTAAAAAAACATTAACTCTTCAAATACGTATGTTTGTGTGTATGTATTATGTGTATATGTACTTATATATAAGTGAAATGAATAACACCAATGAGACATAAGAGAAGAAAGGGGAATAAGAAATATTTTGTTATTTTAAGGTACTGTGCTACGAATGAAGTAGTTGTGGATTTAGTTCCAGACTACTGCACTAAAAACAAATATCGAAATAAAGCAAATCACACCAATTTTTTGGTTTCCCAATACATATGAAGTTACATTTACACTATTCTATAGTCTATTGAGTGTGTAATAGTATTGTCTCTCAAAACAATGTACCTAACTTAATTTAAAAATTCTTTACTGCTATAAAAATGCTAACACGATCATCTAAGACTTCAGGGAGTCATAACCTTTTTGCTGATGGAGAGTCTTGCTTCAGTGTTGATGGTTACTGAATGATCAGCATGGTCATTGCTGAAGGCAGGAATGGCCATGGCAGTTTCTTAAAATAAGGCAACAATGAAGTTTGTCACATCGATTGATTCTTCTTTTCATACAAGATTTCTTTGCAGCACATAATGTTGTTTGATGGCATTTTACCTATAGTAGAAGTTCTTTCAAAATTGAGTCAATCCTGTCAAATCTTGCTACTGTTTTATCAACTAAACTTATATAATATTTTTAAATCCTTTGTTGTCATTTCAATAGTGTTCACATCTAGATTCCATCTCAATAACTCACTTTCTTTGCTGATCAATAAATAGCAACTCCCCATCCATGAAGGTTTTACCAGGAGATTGTAGCAATTCACTCATATCTTCAGGCTCCACTTCTAAGTCTAGTTATCTTGCTATTTCCATCACAACTGCCAGTTACTTCCTCCACTGAAGTCTTGAATACCTCAAAATCATCCATGAGGGTCGGAATCAACTTTTTCTAAACTCCTCTAAATGTTGATATTGTTACCTCCTCCCATGAATCAGAAATGCTTTTGATAGCATCTAGAATGGTGAATACTTTCAATTTACTCTATCCAAATCCATCAGAGGAATCATTATTTACGGCAGCTATAGCCTTATGAAATGTACTTCTTAAATAATAAGACTTGAAAGTCAAAATGACTCTTTGATCAACAGGCTACAGAATGGATGTTGTATTAACAGACATGAAAACAACATTTGTTTCCTTGTATATCTCCATCACAGTTCTTGGGTGACTAGGTGCATTGTCAATGAGCAATTATATTTGGAAATAAATGTCTTGTTTTGCTCAACAGTGGGCTTAAAATATTCAGTAAACCATGCTGTAAACAGATGTGCTGTTTGTTTGTTTCATTGTGGAGTACAGGCAGAGTAGATTTAGCATAATTCTTAAGGACTCTAGGATTTTCAGAATGATAAATGAGCACTCACTTGCACATAAAGTCACCAGCTGCATTGGCCCCTCACAAGTCAGTCTGTCCTTTGAGGCTTTGAAGTCAGACACTGAATTCTCCATTCTTACTATGAAAGTCCTCGATGGCATCTTCTTCCAATGGAAGGCTGTTTCATCTACACTGAAACTCTGTTTAGTGTAGCCACCTTCATCAATGAGTTTAGCAAGATCTTCTGGATAATGTGCAGCAGCTTCTCCATGTGCAGCAGCTTCTCCATCAGCACTCGCTGCTTCACCCTGCACTTTAATGTTATGGAGATGGCTTCTTTCATTAAACCTCATGAAGCAACCTCTTTTTAAATTCCAGCTTTTCTTCCACTGCTTCCTCTCCTCTCTCAGTCTTCAGAGAATTGAAAAGAATTAGGGCCTTGTGCTGAATTAGGCTTTGGCTAAAGGAAATGTGACTGATTTAGTCTTCTATTTAGACCACCAAAACTTTGTGGATATTAGCAATAAAGCCATTTTGCTTTCTTTTCTTTCTTCTGTTAACTGGAGTTGCACTTTTTATTTCCTTCAAGAGCTTTTCCTTTGCATTCACAACTTGTCTAACTGGTACAGAGGCCTAGATTTCAGAGCCTGTCTCTGCTTTTTACATGCCTTCCTCACTAAGTTTAATTATTTCCATCTTTTGATTTAAACTGAGATATGTGCAACTCTTCCTTTCACTTGAACACTTAGAAGTCACTATAGGTTTACTAATTGACTTAATTTCTATGTTGTTGTGTCTCATGGAATAGGAAGGCCCAGGGAGAAGGGAGAAAATGGGGGAAATAGCTGTCAGTGAAGCAGTCAGAACACACACAACAACTGATAGACAGATTTAATGCAATCCCAATAAAATCTCATCAAGTTATTTTGTGGATATATACATACTGATTCTAAATTTCATATAGAGAGCTAAATGACCTAGATTAGCCAAGATATTATTCAAGGAAAATGACAAAATTAGAAGATTAACACTACCCAACATGAAGACTTACTATAAAGCTACAGTAGTCAAGACACTGTGAGCCTGGCAAAAGAATCTAAAATTAATCAATGGAACAGAATAGAAAATATAGACATATACTCACATGAATATAGTCAACTGATCTTTGACAATACACTAGGAAAAAAGGCTCTTCAATGAATGGTGCTGAAACAATTGAACATCCATACACAAATTAAATAAATACATACATATATAAATCTAGACACAGACCTTACATACACCCCCAAAATTAACTCAAAGTGGATCACAGACCTCAATAAAAACAAAAAACTATAAAACTTCCATAAGATAGCTAGATGATCTTGAGTATGGTGATAACTTTTTAGATATAACACCAAAGGCACCATCCATAAAAGAAATAATTGATAAGCTAGACTTAATTAAACCTAAAAACTTCCTCAACCGGGCACTGTGGCTCATGCCTGTAATCTCAGCACTTTGGAAGGCTGAGGCAGGAGGATTTCTTGAGCTAAGGAACTTGAGATAAGGCTAGACAACATAGCAAGACCACATCTCTACAAAAAATCAGCTGGGTATGGTAGTGCACACCTATAGTCCCAGCTACTCAGGAAGCTGAGGCAGGAAGGTCACCTGAGCACAGGAGGCAGAGGCGATGATTAGCCATGATCATGCCACTGTACTCCAGCCTGCGCAACAGAGTGAGTTCCCAACTCAAAACAAATAAAAACTTCCACTCCACAAAGAGGACTCTCAAGAGAATGAAAAGAAAAGCCAGGGACTGGCAGAAAATACTTCCAAAAAACACATCTGATAAAGTACTCTTATCTAAAACATACAAATAATTCTTAAAGCTTAACAATAAGAAAATAAACAAACTAACTAAAAAACAGTTGAAAGACTTGAATAGACACCTCACCACAAAAGATGCACAGATGATAAGTGAGCATATGAAATGTTAAACATCATATGTCATTAGGAAATTTCAAATTGAAACAATGAGATACTACCACACACATTTAAACAGCCAACATGAAGAACACTGACACCAAATGCTGGTGAAGATGTGAGGCCACAGCAACTCTCATTCATTGCTGGCAGGAATGCAAAATAATAAGCCAATTAAGAAGACTAGAAATTTTTGAAAAAACTAAACAAACTCTTACCAAGTGATCCATCAGTAGTGCTTTTTGGTATTTACCTGAAGGAATTAAAAACTTATGTGCACACAGAAACCTGCATGTGGGCCATGTGCAGTGGCTTACGCCTGTAATCCCAGCACTTTAGGAGGCCAAGGCAGGAAATTGATTGAGCCCAAGAGTTCAAGACTGGTCTAGGCAACATAGTGAGACCCTGTCTCTACAAAAAAATAATAAAAAAATTAGCTGGGCATGGTGGCGCTGAAGTGGAGTCTGTGGTGAGTCATGATGGTGCCACTTCACTCCTACCTGGGTGACAGGTTGAGATCCCGGCTCAAAACAAAACAAACAAACAGAACAACAACAACAACAACAAACAACTTTGTGTGTGAATATTTATAGCAGCTTTATTTATAATTACCAATATTTGGAAGCAGCCAAGACATCTTTTATTGGGTGGGTGACTAAACTCTGGAATATCCAGCTAATCAAATATTATCCAGCACTATAAGAATATAAGCTATAAAGTTATGAAAAGCCATGGAAGAAACTTAAATGTCTACAGTTGGCCCTTGAACAACACAAGGGTTGGAGTGACAACCCCCCCACATAGCTAAAAATTTTGGATATCTTTTGAGTCCTCAAAATTTAACTATTAACAGCCTATTAATTCTCAGAAACCTTTCTGATATTATAGCTGATCAACACTTATTTTGTATGTTATATGTATTATATATTGTATTCTTACAGTAAAGTTAGAGAAAAATTATCAGAAAGAAAATCATCAGGAAGGTAAAATATATTTACTATTTATTAAGTGGAAGTAGATCTTCATAGAGATGTTCATCTTCATCACCTTCATGCTGAGTAGGCTAAGGAGAAGGAGGAAGAGAAGGAGCTGTTCTTGTTTTCTCATGAGTGGCAGAGGCAGAAGAAAATTCATGTATAAGTGGGCCTGCACAGTTTAAACCTGTATTGTTCTTTCACAAAGTGAAAGAAGTCAATCTAATAGGCTACATACTGTATGATTCCAACTGTAAGATATTCTGGGAAAGGTAAAAGTATGGAAACAATAAAAGACTCGTGGTTGCCAGGGTTTAGGGTATAGAGAGGAAATAACAGGTAAAGAACAGAGAATTTTTAAGACAACGCAACTATTCCGTATGATACACTACAATTGTTGATACAGATCATTAAACATTTGATAAAACTCATAAAATGTCCAACACCAATAATGAACCCTAATGTTAATTACAGACTCTGGGTCATAATGATGTATCAAAATAATCTTATCAAATGTTCTACTGTAGCAAGTATACTAATGTTACATGGGGATTCTGATAGTGGAAGAAGTTGCGCATGGTTGAGAACAGGAGATATATAGGCTCTCTATATGTTTCACTCATTTTTGCTTTGAACCTAAAATTGCTCTAAAAATAAAGTTTAATAAAAGTTAAAAAAAAATCAGAGTTTTCTTTTACTCATGCCAGCTCTGGCATGTCACTCTTTCTTTTCTTTCTTCTTTCTCTAATAAGCTTTGTTTAACAACGTAAAAAAAAAAAGTTAAAAAAATTAGCAAAGTTTCAAAAAAATCCTAAATTTCATAATATTTTCAGTTACTTCATACAGATTTATATGACAGGGAGTTAATATAACACCAAGAAATCCAGGTTTCTATGAAAGAATAAAAATTATGATGGTACAGATATATCAAGAAGGCATCCTTATTCACATTAAAGACTAAAAACTACTAAAGTGAACAGATAAAACAGCAATTGGCCCTCTAGAATTTATGACAATTATCCCTGACAACAGATAACATTCTACAGATAACATCAAATGTTATTTCTCATGAAAAGCCTACCTCCTTTTGTAGGCTGCAAACTAGAGTCCTCATCAGACAAGCTTCTACCTTATCCCACACAAATGGAAAGTTTTCATTAACATAAATGAACCAAGACATGTGGGTAGAAGAATTCAGTTTGCTACAGTGGAGTACCATAATACACAAGAAGTTAAGCATGTTTTGCTTCTACTTAGAACAGAATCAAAAGTATATGAAAAAAACATCCTTTTCTATGAAAAAACAAAATGTAATGGTCATTTAAAGTGTTCTTCTTTAAAAAAATATTATAGAACCAGTGATCATTTCATTAATTTTTCAATTAAAAAATCATTCAGATTTGTCTTTTTACCATAAATTGTAGATAAAAGAATAATAAAAATGGTTTGTAACTTTTGGGAAGCCTGTATTTTCCCAGAGACTTAGTAACTAGACTCATATTTTCTCTATAATGGATATTGAATTTTATTATAAAATATCCCAGATGTTTTGATTCAAATATGATTTTTAAAAAATTAGAAAGGCAGTATGTTTACAGCATCAGAGTTTTTATTTAAAATAGTCTCCATTTTATACAGCTTAACTGTTTCTTGAATAAAAAAAGCCAGCTAAACCCAAAATAGACTCAAATTTCTCAAAACAGACTCAACAGTCTTTTAAAAAGCACTTTCAAAGTACTTATACCTTTTTAGTTCTTTTTTTTTTTTTTTAATTAGTCAAACCAAAACTTACCTCAGCAACTTTTAACTGGGTTAGCTGCCTCTAATCTAAGAGTTTGTTTCAGTCTGTGTATGCTGAACACTATCCCAACACAAGCTGTACTACATTGTAATTATTCATTTATTTTTGTCTCTTAAGTAGGTATTGACCCAATATACACATGATACAGATTTTCTCTGACATAGGATTCCTGAAATACATTTGTCACTAGTGAAGGTTAACAAAATATGTCACCCCAAATACATCACTTTGCCACAAGAATTCTTTTTTTTTCCCCTCCGTCGCCCAGACTGGAGTGCAGTGGTATGCTCATGGTTACCGCAGCCTCGACCTGCTGGGCTCAGGTAATCTTTCCACCTCAGCCTTTCAAGTAGCTGGAACTATAGGCATGCGCCACCACAACCAGCTAACTTTTTGATTTATTGTAGAGGTGAGGTCTTGCCAAATTGCCTAGGCTGGTCTTGAATCCATGGGCTCAGGCAAAAACCTCTCTCCTTGGCCTACCAATGTGCTGGGATTATAGGCGCGAGCCACTGCACCCTGGTCACAATAAAAATTCAATTGAGCTGAAAGCAACTGAGAAGAAGCAATATAAGAAAAGCTCTTTGACTTCCCCCCGATTTGCCTAAAATAAGTTTGTATATGTGTTCCTCCTTATCCTCTCTTCAGGGAAGACAGAAGTTAACCACTAGAGACAACCCTAGACCCTTATCTGCCTGAAGACTCCACCAGAGGAATCTACATAAGGAACTCTAATAAAAACAAGCCCTTATCTGCAACTAATTTTCCTCATATAGTTATCTTCCCACATAATTTGCTGCCCTTAGGGACTCAAAATCCTTTTCCTTTGTTTTGTTGCTTCCTTAAAAATTTACTGATCTTGTTTCCAGCCTATAATCCAGCACTTTAGGTAGGAGGCTAAGGCAGGATGATTGCTTGAGACCAGAAGTTGGAGACCAGCATGGGCAACATAGTGAGATCTCATCTTTATTTAAAAAAAAAAAAAAATTGTTCTTTTGGTAAGATGGTAAACAAGCCCAAGTTCTAATCACCCCTTTGAGTTACTCAACTCTGAGTACTCCCATGTGTATGCATGACATACATGCTATTAAACTTCTGTTTATTTTTCTCTTCATAATCTGTCTTCTGTCAATCTGTTACAGGGCACCTGCCAGTGAACCTAAGGTCAGTAGAGGGAAAACAGCTTTCTCTCTCTGTTAACACATATATTCAGATGACTGCCCTTGTTAAGACTTTATTTCTCATCAGCGCTAGAAATGAACTGGATCTGCCTGATCTGCTTAAGGCCAAAGTTCTTGCCTAAAGGCTTCTCTACCTTGGGGACTATAATCTAGCTTCATTTTCTCTCTTAGATTTCAGATAAATCTGCATTTCTATAGATTTATCCCTTCCTGCTCCCCAGAGCTGCTAAAGTGTGCCTGAAAATCCTACTAGGCACACACTCTGAGAAAGAATGATTAGGAAAAATCGGGGCAGTTCATTATTTGTTATGAAGATGACTTTGCTTTTATGAAAGCCTTTCCCACTGATTCTTGAGTCTACTTGCAAAAGTGACTATTAAAGTTTTGTAGTTGAAAATAGCTATATATGCCTGGACAAAAATATATAAATTCAAAATAGCAAGAATAATTTTTTTCCTTAGAACTCATATATTCCTCTGTTTTGCTCTTTACAAAGTAAAAAGTATTCCATTAGAAGAAGACTCAATGCACCTATAAAAATAGAACTTCCATTAGATTCTGAATAGCTTACATTCCACAGGAAGTATGCACAAGTACCACACTGCCAAAACTATCATCAAAAGGAAGAATACAAGAAACATTCCTCTTTAGGAATTCAAGCAGTTATTTTATCTTGAAACTGACTGGTTAAGTAAGTGGCTTCCAGTTTTCCCATATGAATATTTTATTGATATCTTTAAGACAGTACTTTTCTTAACTATATTTAAAATGTGCCCTTTTCTAAAGCTTCTTACTATTCTTTTCATAGATCATCTCCATAACAATCATGTAATTTTGAGGAATTAATACTTAAATCTGTTATGCTCTCTTTTCAGTCATCGAAAATATGTATTTTTAACCACTGTTTTCCAATTGTGCTCTAAAACTATATACTTTACTGGATTATTTAACTAGTTTATTAATCTCATTTACTGGCAGAGTATTTTGATAATAACTACTGATAACCCTCCTCTTCAACTTTACAAACTTCAGGTAGGGCTCGGTGACTCAGTCTGTAATCCCAGCACTTTGGGAGGCCAAGGCGAATGGATTGCTTGAGCACGTGGGTTGCAGACAGCCTGGGCAACTTGGTGAGAACTCGTCTCTACACTAAATCGAAGATTAGGTGGACGTGGTAGCATGCATTTGTAGTTTCGGCTACTTGGAAGGCTAAGGCAGAAGGATCGCCGGAGCCCAGCAGGTTGACGCTAGGGTGGCCATGAGTGTGCCACTGTACTCCAGCCTGGGCGACAGAGACTCTGATTCAAAACAAAAACAAAAAACCCTCAAATACTAAAGAATAATTGCAAAGAGTATGAGCTCTTCATTCTAGAAGCATAAGTTCAGTTGCCTTTTGCAGTATACTTCAAATTATTATTGTTTGCATGTAAAGTTTCACCCTAGTTAAAAATCATTTTTTGTTTTTACTATTTTCATTAATATGTTCTTTGCCAATTTCTGAATTGGTGCTGAATTTTTTAAAAATGGTACATGAAACTACATGATTCTACATGATTCTTATCACTGCCTAACTTTAGAAAGAAATATAGAAAGCCTACACAATTTAAAGTGTAAATATAAATAACATGATTACTGGAAAACTGGCAGAATCAAAGGATTTCACCTAATACTCAAGTGCTTCTTGCAGCAGAAAGGAATCAGAATACGCCACCCCGAAATATGCCACTTTCATAAGGATTATTTTGAGCTAAAGGTAATTGAGAATCAGCAAATGCAGGAAGAATCCTCTGCTTTCCCTTATCTATCTAAAGGCAGAGTATAAATTTCTCTTTCAGGAAGGTACTCCCTTTTCCCTCATACCAATGAGAAAGAATGGATTCTTATCAGAATGCAGTCAACAGCAAGATGAGTTTCCAAAAACAGATCTTACTAATAAAGACCTTTTCTTCCACTAGTTTAATCATATATTTACTAGCTACTTCTTCATAAATCAATTTTTTATTATCCCTTGAAGCTCAAATCCTCTTTTCTTTGTTAAACGAATATAAAAGCCCCTGAGTCTAACTGCTACTTTGAATTTTACTTCTTGTGAACTCCCTTGCACATAAACATTAATAAAAATTGTGTGCTTTTATTCTGTTAGTTTAATTCTCATGTTCTGAGACACTAAACCTAAATGGGTACAGAAAAGGTTTTTTTCTCCTGACAAAGTTGTTATCAAATCCAATTCTGAATGATTTTACTTAAGTAATGAGAACTATCAAAAGTGTTTCAGTATTCATCATAACATGAAAGACATATCTCAGTTTATAACACCATACTTTGATTTGTAGAGCAAAGAAGAGTTGAAAAATTTAATCCATTGAGAAATGACAATAGGTCTGATTTAAAAACAAAACGGAAGATGCATTTTTCCCATTAAATATTGAAAAAACAAACAAACAAAACAAAACAAAACCTGTGTTCCAATCCCTGTCCAGCAATAAGGAAATACCACCCAGGCATATCAATTGAGGCTGAGTGGGAACTCTGGTATCAGAAAAGGTCTGCTAAAAAATTATTTAGTTAATCCAAAGTTTCATAAAATAATACCTTAAATGTCCAGAAAAATCACTCATCATATCAAGAACCAGGAAAATCCCAATTTGAATGAGAAGATAATCAACAGAGACCATCACCAAGATGATGACACTGTTGGAATTATCTGACAAAGATTTTGAATCCAACATCATTTAAAAAAGGTTTCAGTGAGCACTTTTGAAAACACTTAAAACAAACAAAAATAGGAAGTTTTGGCAAAAAAAAAGAGAGCGAGAGCGAGAGAGAATATAAAGAAGAACCAAAAGGAAACTGTAGAACTGAAAAATAATATAATAATAATAACTGAAATTTTAAAAATAAACTCAATGAGCTCAACAGCAGAACTAATAGAAAGAAAACAGACTGGGGGAAAAACAGCCTCAGGGATCTATTGGACTATAACAAAACAGCCAACATTTGTATCATCAGATTTCTAACAGGAAAGGAAAAAGAAGGCAGGCCTAAAAATTTTCTGTTTGTCAGGCATAAATCTACACATTCAATAGGCTAAGTGAACCCTAAGAAATTCAAGCCAAGACACATCACAGACATACTTTGGAAAACCAAAGACAAAGGAAAAACCTTTAAAGCAAAGTAAAATAACACCTTATCTTTAGGGAGAAACAATTAAAATGACAGGCAATTTCTCACAAAAAGCAAAGAAATCCAGAAGGAAGTAGCATAACATTGAAATAAAAGAACTGAAAACCTATATAATTCTATATCTGGCAAAAATATCCTTCAGAAATAAAGGAGAAATGGAGACAAAGGAAATCTCAGAAAAAGGAAAACTAAGAAACTGTTGCTAGCATGACTACCCTAAAAAATGGCTAAAAGGAAATCCAAGAAAGAAAATCATAAAAGAGAGGATCCCGGACTAGCAGGAAAGAAGAACAAACAATGAAAAAGTAAAAATAAGAGCTCCCAGAGAGAACTGAAGAGGAAGGACTACTAGAACAACATAGAGTGGTGCCAAACCACAGGCACATGAGCAAGCCACGGATGGACTGCGACTGCAGAAAGGAGCCTGTGCAGTAGGGCTGTGCATAAGAAGAACTTTAGTCTTCTATAGCATACACATGCTTGGTTGCCTAACCAACAGGCAAGACTTGCCTTCTTTCTTAGTAACAAAATCATAGTTTAGTTCTTTTATGGGCTTCATATGATTCAGAGGTGGTCAGTTCCCTTACCAGACCTACAGAGTAAATTATGATTAGCCAATGCCAATTGTTGTTATTCCATTCTCTTTACCAATACTTGGCTTGAGAAGCAAATCATGATAAGGATTCATTAACAGACATCTTCCGAAGGACTCTTGAGAAAGGCTTTCTCCATGAATAAAAATTCATACAATAGAATTATTACTCCTTTTTTTCTGCCTTTGGAAGTCACTTTGACACCTGAAAATGGAGTCAACTTCAGACCATAAGGGAATCCTGAGCATAAAGACAAACCCACACACTATCAAAAACAGAATGATAGAATATGGTTTCTTAAAGAAATCATAGAAGGGGTGAATTAATCAAACCTAGTATTAACCTGCCTTCAGATTCATATCATGTGAAATACTTTTTTCTTATATTTTCCAAAACTCTTTGTGAACATAACATTTAAATGCTAGAGAGTGATCTATTATATGAATGTACTGTAATTATGCAACTATTTCTCTTTTATTGAATCCTTAAGTTGACTTTTTCCTTTCTTTTTTTTCCCCATTATAAAGCATAATGCAATGAACATCTTTTTTCATAAAATTTTATCTGAATTTAAAGTATACTTTCCATGGACTTTGCTTCTAGAAGTAAAATTACTATGTCAAATGATATGAACATTTTTGAGTCTTTCAATAAGCACAATGGTGTAAAATTGATTTCTAGAAAGTATGTTCTTATTAAACACCTACAAGCCATATGTGTGAACTATTTTACTATATCCCTGCCAAGAGTTATTATTTTCCCTTCAACCTTGCTGATAGAATCTCAGTTGAAAAGTCCTGATTAGATTAAATCAATTTTAGTAATCCTGGCTTCTTGCTTGAGTCTTCTTTTTGCATAAGATAATAAATTTTACATATTCTTTGGAAATTCATTGGAAAATTTTGCTTATGTCAGTCATTTTTGTACTGCAGGGTAAAACTGAGAACTACTTATGACATAACAACGGACAATGCAAAAAGAAACGGTCATGTTTCACTTATGAAAGTTAATTGAAAATTTTAAATAAAACATTGCTGACTAGTAACCTCTTTTCAAAAAAATTAGAGTTGAACGTTATTAATTTGGACTATACAATGAGATGAATCATATTTAGTTCAAAATGGTCTTCAAATAGACTACAAAAATAAATGAACACAGAGTGCATACTTACAAATCAAACACCAAGTAATGAAAGCCTTCTTCTGATATGCTGTCATGAAGTCGCACTAAAGAAAAAAAAGGAAAAAGAGATGAATTTGTGTTATACACATGACAATGATCAACATTAAGCCAGACTTCTTTTTTTTTTTTTGGAGTCTCACTCTGTCACCCAGGCTGGAGTGCAGTGGAACATTCATGGCCACCCCAACATCCATCTGCTGGGCTCTATCTTTTTTTTTATTGTAGAGACGAGGTCTCTCCAAGTTGCACAGGTTGGTCTTGAACCCGAGGGCTCAGGCAATCTACTCGCCTCGGCCTCCCAAAGTGCTGGGATTACAGGTTGAGCCACCGAGCCTGGCCAAGTCAGACTTCTGATGATAATCTATCTCCCAACCAGAAATGCTAGCATTACACTTTATTTTAGCCTCGGAGAAAACTGTATCCTTTACATCATGGCTTGGGTTCAGCTAGAAACCAAAGTTTAGGTTCTAGTCTGAAAAAAATTATCTATGTGATCTTGAAAAAAATCCCTTGTGATATTAGTGTCTATAGTTCATAAAATGATTGAGATTAAATGAGACAATAAAAGTAAGTCTACCTATTTCTAGGTAAAGGCTAAATAAATGTTAATAACCATTATAATATATATCCTTATATTCAAAGTTATCAAGTTCTAGCAATTCTCCCACTTCCTTGCCATTTCCTTGGCTGTTACCATAGTCCAAGTCTTTATCAACTCATGCTTGATCACTGTAATAGGTAGTAAGAGGGATCTTGAGTTTAATAAATTGTCTCCTGTCTCTGCTCTCCCTTTTGTCCAAGAATTTTTACATGGCACACCCTGGTCAAACTGTCAAAACACAGTTTTTATTATGCTACTTCTTTACTCAAGTCACCAAAATCCATTTACCAAGTAAACAGCCAAAAATATTCAGCTAGACATTTCAATAAAATAATCTACTAGTTCCTCAAATTAATATTACTTTAAATTTTCCAATGAGCTAAACTTTTATTGACAATGCTAAATTAAATCACATATGTAAAGCTGACATACTGCTTTTTGCTATTTATGTTAAGTCCCTGCCTCCCCTAGTCACCTCCCATAGACAGTAAATTCTTCCTATTTATCCAAACCACTTGAAATGATGCCTTGACCTTCACAGGGGCCACAGAAGGCAGGACAAGTAGCAAACTTATAGAACACAATTGCTTTCACAAAAGGATAATGATCTCTACTATGACTTGTCCTGTTCCTCATGCAGTGATGCCCTGTTCTCCAAATTTAAGAAAACATTAGGTTATCACATAAACTACAATAATCTACACAGGGAGTCTGTAGTACCCAATGAAATACTCAAGCTTGTAGACTTAATACAATTGCCATTATTTATAATTAAATTCCCTCCCCTTTGGATCTCACCCTTGGCCCACTGCTAAAATCTTTTCAGAATCTCTCTCCAGAAATTTCTTGCCCTTAATTATAGATTATCATTTGTAAAATGTGGATTTCTTTTTTCATTTATTTTATATATATGTATATTTAAATGTGGATTTCTATTGCCATTGACATGAGGAGAAGGTCTATAATGGAAGCAATTGGGAATGCAGCCAGCAGTTGTATCTCAGGCCCTCTACTCTTCAGTGCATGAAATGTAAACACACTGCACTCTCCCATCCTTACATTATTTGTATGTCACAGTGTTACCCTTGAGTTCAATGATGCAGCATATTTTATCTTTATTAACTACATCTAATACTTTTCTCTTCTTCAGTATGTAAAACCTCCTTCTCTCTTCCAAACAGGAACCATAAGTCTTTACATCCCACACGGAGATTTGGCACATTGTAAGTGTTTTTTCATTAAATCATTTTTGAACATTTATTATACCAGGTTTTTGGACAGCAATTTTCACCAAAGCTCAGTATGCCTATATATGCAAGTATATCTAAGATAAAATTATTAGCTGGGCGCTGGGCTCAGTGGCTCAGCCTGTAATCCTGCACTTTGGGAGGCTAAGGTGAGTGAACTGCCTGAGCCCGTGGGTTCGAGACCCGCCTGGGCAACTTGGCGAGATCTCATCTCTACAATAAATCAAAAAATCAGCTGGGTGTGGTAGTGCATGCCTGTAATTCTGGCTACTTGGAAGGCCTAAGTGGAAGGATCACTGGAGCCCAGCAGGTCAAGGCTGTGGTGACCAGGAGTGGCCACTGCACTCCAGTCTGGGCGACAGAGTGAGACTCCAACTCAAAAAAAAAAAAAAAAAGATAGAATTATTGATGCACAAGCAATTCTCCTGTCACTTTGTGTGAAAGGCATTCTTTACGTTGCCAGTATCAGGGATGCCTGTTACCTTTTTTTTTTGAGTCGGAGTCTCACTCTGTCACCCAGACTGGAGAGCAGTGGCATGCTCACGGCCACCCCAACGTCGATTTGCTGGGCTTTGGCAATCCTTCCAACTCAGCCTTCCAAGTAGCCGGAACTATAGGTGTGCACTACCATGCCCAGCTGCTACCTTTGTTTCAACTTATGCTGCTGGAGAAAATCAATGTTTTGGTTTGATGTTACATCTTCTTCTCAAGATCATTCAGCACAGTAAAGAAAGCCAGGTTATGGCTAACTCAGTGGCTTTTTGAATGACAGTCTCAGAGATACCTAATTAAGCAGCTATAACACAGTCTGTGTTTAAATGAGTTTAAATAATGGTATGGTTGTGTAATTTTTTTTATGGTGTAATACAAGAATACGGTTCAATTTAGCCTCCCTGCCTTTGTGGTGCTAACAGTTAGCTAGAATTGCAATGGAATCTTGCAAGGGACAAGAGAAGAAACGAGTAATCTTGTGATCATTCAAAGATTCATGTAATTTTTCTGGAAAGTAAGATGAGTGTCCATGCCATCAAGTTAAAATGAAAAATAAAATTCACAACATGAGGAGGAAATCACCAGTACTTTCTCTGAATAAGCAGTACTAATTTTTGGTTATACTGGGGGAAAATTTTCTTAGCATGATTACCACTATCTTATTAATACTAATTGATACTAAATAATCCTTATTCAGAAATGAATTATTTTTTGAATAAGTGAAGAGTTTTTCAGTTGCAAGCCTAATAAACATATGATACAAAAGCGTTTAACCAGTGAGCATGTGACAATGGCTCAAGAAAAACTATTTGGCCAAGTTCACACAATTCAAAAATAATCTCTAATATGTCTAGCTGCCATTTGATCATGTGACCATGTGAGATTAATTCAGAATAAATAATATTATTGATATTGTAGGAAAAAATCACTATCATCTTTACTTGGGATGAATATGTACCCATTTCCTTCCATTATTCCTTCCTTCCTTATGTCCCTCCCTACTTCCTTTGACTCTCTCTCTCTCTCTTTTTCTTTTTTTTTTTTGAGTCATGATTATGGCTCACTGCAGCCTCAGCCTGCTGGACTCAGGATTCTTCCACCTCAGTCTCCTGAGTATCTGGGACTACAGGTGTGCACCACCATGTCTCTTTGTAGAGATGAAGTCTGGCCTATGCTGCCCAGGCTGGTCTTGAACTCCTGGACTCAAGCTATCTGCCCTCCTTAGTCTCCCAAAGTGCTGGGAGTACGGATGTAAGTCACCATGCCAGCCTCTTTTTTTAAAAAAAAGGAACTGGGAAAACAGAAATACATGAAATTCTCACAATTTTCACTTAATCTATTAACAAAATGACATAATATAGGCTTCACAGAGATATTTCATGTGTTTACAATTACACTGAGGATGGGTATGTTTTCTTTAGAAATTTGTAACTCTTCAACTATTATTCTTAGAGTTGACTGTATGTCTAATCAGTCTGGAAAATGATGTCTTACATAGCCTCTGACATCATCTATTTCTCTTCAGGCCTTTTCTGTTGGTCAAAATTACCTTTCGTCTCCATTCCTTTTTTTTTTCTTTGAAACAGTTTCTTGAGGGTTGAAAATTGTGTTTACTTTTACAAAATGTTACATGAATTATTCCCTATAACTGTCAATTCCTTTTCATACAAATAAGTTACACGGCATTCTGTTCATCACAGCTGTCAGCTCAAGACTGACAGCACAGTCAGCCTTGAAAGCAATGTGGCTGCAGCATGTTGAAGCATACTGCACCACGCTCTTGCTTTGACTGTTCTGCTATTGCCATAAGCTGCACATAAAGTGCACACGATTACCCTAATAACAGCTGTCCCTACAACATTTTTAGAGAGAAGTTTTAAAGAAGATAATGAGAGAAGCATATGAGAATATAGGTTATAATACATTTTGGCAGTCATTCCTTTCTGAAGTTTGCTGAAACGTAAAATCAAGTCTATGAATACATGAATTTTCAGAAATTGAAACAGCATAACTTCTTATTTGGAAAAAGATTTTAAATTCGAGAATTTTAAATATGAAATTTATGCTGGGCTCGGTGGCTCAGCCTGTAATCCCGCGCTTTGGGAGGCCGAGGTGAGTGCAACTTGGCGAGACCTCATCTCTACAATAAATCAAAAATTAGCCGGGCATGGTAGCGCATGCCTGTAGTTGCAGCTACTTGGAAGGCTGAGGCAGAAGAATGGCCGGAGCCCAGCAGGTCAAGGCTGTGGTGGCCGGGAGCGTCCCACTGCACTCCAGCCTGGGCAACAGAGTGAGACTCCAACTCAAAAATAATAATAAATAAATAAATATGAAATTTATAAGGGGAAAAAAGTACTTCTGAAGCTAAAATATTTCCAAAAGTTAGTTGACCATGGCCTAATTTTTTTTCTTTCCTATCTCTCCTGCATGCATTATCAAATTAGCAGTTTGCATTTGAATGATCACAAGATTACTCATTTCTTCTCTTGTCCCTTGCAAGATTCCATTGCAATTCTAGCTAACTGTTAGCACCACAAAGGCAGGGAGGCTAAATTGAACCGTATTCTTGTATTACACCATAAAATAAATTTTATTTAAATATGATAGACATTTTCTATTTATTTTAATACTTCAGTTCATTTAAGGGGTTAAAAGATATAATAAGATTTATAATAATAATGCTTACTATCTAGGCACAAAGCAAATCATTTTTGCAAGTTATTTTATTTAATATAGATAAGCACCATGAGTATATTTTGCCATCACCTTTTTTAAATGAATGTGCACAAACTTAGAGACATTTTTTAAAAACCAACTTTTCAAATTAACAGACAGTAATTGTCTACGCTAGGACCAAAATCTAGTGCTAGATGAGTCCAAAGACCTTGTTCTTATGCAGAATGTTATACTGGTTCTCTAAAATACATTTGTCAACAAACTACTTACCAAATACCTTGCAGCATATGAATTGATTTGACAGGAGAAAATAATTAATGAAAAGAGAAGAAAAGAGGAAAAAACTGTGATGGTGACTAAAGAAAAAAAAAAGTAGTGCCAAATAAAAAACTATTTCCACAAAAAAGAGAAAACCACTTTTAGTGCCAGTTTAAAATGTGATGCTATAATTTTAAGGGTGTAGAGACAGCTAGATGATGTCTAAGACCAAGAACCACAATCCCAGGATTACTTCTTCACTTCAAATTAGGAATATGAGAATTTCCAGTGATTCAGCTATTTTACCTGATACAACATTTAATATACTCAAAACCTTTATAAGCTGAAGAATTTTGAAAGCTTGTATAACACATAAAATATCATAAGCTTAAATTATTTTCATTTCCAGAAATTGATATTTCCACGTCATGGACATTATGATGACATGGAGAAAAATGTGTGTGAATGTGTATGTGTAAGTGTGTATGTGAGATAGGAAGTAGAAATGGATGGGCAAGGGCAAAGAGGGAAAAGAATAGGAAAATTAAATACTAAGCAGAAGCCTGTCAAAGTTGCTTATTAGATACATCTTATCCATTTTGATGACACATATTAAGAACATTTCTGTCAAAAGAAAGTGAATACAGAGATTTATTATCTTTCAAAAAAGGCTGAAAGGATACAAAGTCTATTTTTTAAATTTCAGCACTACATCCTTTCTCCTCTATTTCCTAAATAAGCACCCCTACACACCAAATAAAATCAAGGCTGTTAATTATAATTTTGTGAAATTGTTTATACAACATATTATTTGGATCCAATTATACTGATTCTAACTCTTATACAAACCCAAACTCACTATCTGTGATGATGGGGATTGCTAGCTGACAACAAATAAACAGAAAATACTTCATCTGAAAGGTGTGATTGACCACATTGTCCTCAAATAAGTCTTCCAATATCATAAGCAATTTTTAGCAGAAAAAGAAGAGTTTGACTTCAGGAAATATGGAAAAATTAGTAAAAATATCTAAAACTGAATGTGGTGCAGCAATGCTGCCAATGTTATCATAGTATTAATAAAGAAATTCATACAGAACAGATTGTATTGTATCCTCATAATCACAGTTTGTCAGCTCTGAGTAAGAGTCCTGGTTAAAAATGAGGGAGAATTTACATTTTTAGCTTTACTATGTTGCAAGGGTTGAGGTAGTTGGATGTGGTTCATGTACTGGGATATAAAAATGGCAGCTTGTAAGTCAAATTCTTTTTATATTCCCATAAGTAGTGAATTATAATTAACAGCTAGAGCAAGCACTAGCCAAATTAGTCCATACAACATGCCAAGTCTTCCCCAAAAGAAGGACACCAACATTGAGTTTATTTGTAAATTCACACACACACACACACACACACACACACACACACACACACACACACACACTATTAGGACATTTTAATAGCTAAATGGCACCAATCTAGATAGCAATCTCAGCCCAACCATTACTCTTGGCTCTTTTATGACAAAGCTAGTCATTTCTAGAGAGAAAAGAAAACTTTTAAAATAGAAAACACAAAAGCACTGAAAACTAAATTCAAAATAAAACTAATACTTCTAGAAAAGTGAAGACAAATCTGCATATACTTTTTAAAAAAATCTGTATTTCCTATAACACAAATAATACAGATAATAAAA
Organism: Carlito syrichta; assembly: GCF_000164805.1. NCBI lineage: Eukaryota > Metazoa > Chordata > Mammalia > Primates > Tarsiidae > Carlito > Carlito syrichta. Next base: position 331,991 of record NW_007259221.1, read on the forward strand.
TGGCACCATTTGCTTATTATCTCCCCAGTATAAAATACATAAACTTGAATACATTTGAAAAATATATGCTCTCTTTCTTTAAAATATAGATCCATGAATATTGTTCATTTTACATTAAGTTGATATAGACATAGACATATAGATATTGATTGTTTACATTGCAGTTGTTAGAGCCTCTCATTTTATATGGCATTTATTTTGATTTTATTTGTCTTAACATGGTATTTAAAAAAATTCAGCATAAAAACTGGGGAGTTTAATTTAGCTGGCTAAGGCAAACAAACTGGTCAGACACAGAAGTCACAGTCTGTTCTAATTTTAGATATTTGAACATACAAATTCCTAAGTTACATAAGGGATAAGTATTTTTGACAAACTATTTAGCAGTATGCACCATTAATAAATGCCAAATAAATCATTACTCATTAATCAAAAATTAAAAACTCATTTTAATAAAATTTTAAATATTTTTCCTGTAGTGACAAGATAATCTACTTTTTAAACTTAATGTTAACTAACATTAGATTATACTTAAAAGCAATTCACTACTTATACTTAAGAATAGGGAATAAATATTATGTAAGCACTTTTGAAATAATCAAATCTAATTATTCCATGAATAATTACTGCAGTGCCATATATATCACTTTAAAAATTATTTTAAAAATAAACAATAACAGTCAATGGATGTCAAGATAAATCCTGAAGGTCTAAACATATCAACTCTGCTGACCTCCATTCTTATTCCCAACTTCTCACCTCATTCCTGATTTAAGATTAAAAGCCAACTTTACACTAGTTTCAAAGTCTATAGGACATTGAATGTTTATAGGAGCTATAGGTTTAGGTTAGTAACATTCAGGACTGACTAGAAGAAATCATTATGTCTTCTAACAAGCCAGAACTAGTTACAAGCCAAGAAGACTCAATGGGGCTTCTGATGGGTCAAAATATCTGTTACTTGGGAGAATTTCAATCAGGGAAGAAGTTAGGAAGTAGGAGATATGATTGGTAACTGCTGACTATATACTTATCAGCCACACTGTATACATGACACCAAAAAACAGCAGGAGAGAACAATTAGTTATCTTGCTTTAAAGAAAAAAGTCATCAATGGCTAAATATAGAAGCTCAGAGATGGCCCAAACAGTATAAAAGTAATAGATAATTCATTTAATACTCTGTTCTGTTCATTGTTAGTAAAAATATATATGTAAGGGAAAATTAAATCTTAATAATATCTGAATTTTTTTCTTTTAAATAATGAGATTATCCTGTGGCATACTGTAATTGCATTATTCCATTTTTTTAATTGTAATTTGTTTTTTGGAAAAGTGATTTCATTTCTTGGAAAAGCTAGTACCTACTTATTTCAAGTTTCCTTTATTTAGAAAAATCTTCCCTCTTTAATCTTGTGTCAATATAATTTATTTTATGTTATTTCAATCAGTAGTTTCAACTTTCTTCATTTCATTTTTTCTTGCCTTATCTTTTTGTTATTATATATTTCATTATTTATACTAAGGTAATTGGTGATCTCCCATGGATATCCTTCGTCACTTGGAATATTTAAAAAGGAAGAGAGACTGTTGTCCTCTTCTATGGCACTGTACTCCCAACCTTAGAAAAAGTTTTGATGAGTATGGGAGAGGTAAGGGAAGACAGAAAATACTCTATGGAAAAGTGAAGATATTCCTGAGATGTCAAATTCCTTGCAGATAGAGAGATGCTACTTCTGCAATAAAAGAATATAACTTTTTTTTTTTTTTTAAATTTCAGACAATCTTGCTGTGTTACTGAGGCTGGGCTCTCAAACTCCTGGGCTCAATCAATCTTTCTGCCTCAGCCTTCTGAGCATGTGGCATTATAACCACATGACACCATGTCGGCCTAGATAAACTATTTTTTAAAAAAGGAAATAAAAAAGAGAATAGACTAGAACATAGTGAAGTGCATTTCATATCAAACGTAACTATTTCTTTGTGAAACTTTTGCTTGAGTCATGTGTGTGTGTGTATATATGTGTACATGTATACACACACACGTACATACACAGGGGTACCAAAAAATGTATACACATTTTTCATATGACATTCGCTCAAAAGATGGCTTTAATCAGATGAATGCTAATGTCACTATCTGAAAGGTAGGACAGTCAAAGAAATGGCAGAAGTAGAGTTGAGTGAATATCATACTACACATTGCTATCAACTTTGAAAAGTAATACATAGATAACATCTCTTAAAATGTGTATACATTTTATGACACCTGATATATATATGAAGTATTTTTACATACATATATAAAATCTTCACTGGTTCATGCTATAAAAGTTTTCTTATACTCCAAATCACAGTAAAAATACTTGCTATGCACTGGATTAGATGATTCTTTAAGAGGATCCTATAATAGCCTTTCCATCTCTAGGTTTCTACATTTTCAGATGATTATGGCTAACAGTACAGAAAATAGAGAATACAATTATTCCCAATACAAAGTTGAATACAATTCCCTAAATGTGAGATTTTTTCATCTTTAACATTCCAAAAAGTTTAAACCATACTTTTTATCAGAACTGTTTTTAATAAAAAACTAGAAAGAAAACTTAGAACATTTATCTTGCCAAATTAGAAATATGTTCTCCTCAAAAAAATTAACCAAGCAGATGAGTTGCTCTTCTGACACCAGCCCTTGGAGAATAGAGCAAATGGAAAAACGTATTAGCTCATCCTCTCTTGATAACTTACTACCAAATTATCTTAACACTTGCAACTGAATGTTCCCAAAAGACTCACCAGCCCAAAATGCTCTCATCTTTCAAACTCTTTTTTGAAAATTCATTTCTTTCATTTTTCCAAACTTGATTGTCCAATAAGCAGGAAATCTATAAGTTTAAAATCTTACTAAAATGATAAAAAATGCAATGTAAAACTGTAGCTAGTAGACAATATTATCCAATAACATTTTTCTCTATATGTTTTTATGATGAAAGTACTTAAAGTATCACTGGTTTTTCTCTGGATAACATATATAAATGAAGCATAAGAAAAAAAATCTGTATTTTTAGGCTCACAATTGAAGAAAAAAGATGAAAATGATTTATGAATTTACTCATGAATTAGAAATCACTGGAATAATAAAGGATATTGATAAATATAGTTGCATGTGCTATTATATCAATCTGGAGCTATCGGGTACCTGCTAATATATTTTTAATTAAGCCTTTGATGGAACCATTAATTCAGCCTAGGTTGATGATTAATTTTTAAAGTAAAGAATAACTGTCAATCATAAAATCAAGGAAGTTATAACGAAGGTCAGACATCTCAAACACGTGGTGCATTTGCTTTCTTCATAGACATCCTGATCCAAACAAGCCCAAAGAACTCTTCCCCTTAAACCTGCTTCACCCATAGTTTTCCATCTTTTCACTTGATCAGGACAAAATTCTCAGTATAATTCTTGGCTCCATTCTGTGAAAGTAAAACTCAATTTGAAAACAAATCCTTCAAAATATAATCGGGGAGGAGTTATATATATCTATATAGAGAGCGAATCTAACCACTTTTCACTTCCTCCGCTGTTAGGAGCCTGGCCCATGGCATATGTCAGTAGCCTCCTATTTCATTTCTGTGTTTCTATCCTGATGTCTCACTGTCTTTTCTATAGCAGGCAGACAATCCTGTTAAAACTTAAATCTGATTATTGCTCCCTGCTTAGAATTCTTCAGTGGCTCTTCACTCATTGCCTCTGAGTAAAAGCCTGAATCCCATTCATGGCTGAAAGGTACCCCCACCCCAACTCTCATGATCACCCTAGCCTCTTCCTCTGGCCATGATCACCCTACTACTCTTCCTCTGGCCTACTGTGCCCCAACCATGCCGCCCTCCTTCCTACTTTTGGAGAACTCCAGGCAAGTTTCTGACCCAGAGTCTTTGCACTGGCTGTTTCCTCTGCCTGGAACTCTTTTTCCTCTGATATTCACATGGCTCATTACCTCATCTCTTTTACATTACTATTCAGCCTTGCAAGGTGCCTGCTTTTGAAATAAAGTTTTACCTGAAATATAGCCATATCCATTTGCTTATGTATTATCTAAGACTGCTTTCAGGCTAGGACTGCCTTGTTTAGTTGCAACAAAGACCTGTGGCCCGGAAACTGGAAATACTTAATATTTGGCCCTTTACAATCTAGAGGGCTAGACTGTTGAAACAGAGAAGGTAGAATGTGAGAGGTGAGAATGTGGCATGGATACTCTTTGTTGCTAACTAAAGCCATGAAGAATGATGGTAGAGATGGGGAGGAAAGAACATAGTATGTTCATAGTATGTTAGTTACTATATAGTAAAACAAATGAGAGGAAGTACCAAGAGAATGGTAGAAAACTGTTGCGCTAAGAAGTGTAGGATGCTACAATCTGAGAAAATGTGATTGGAAGATAGAGTGGAGGCAGGATGGAGGTCGAAGATATTGAGGGAGGAAGTGTCAACAGTGGTCTTATGAAAGTAGTAAAGAACAAGGAAACACCTGTTCACCCTCAAGTTCAGCGGTGTGCAGAGGTCAAAGAAAACAGACAACACTTTCTTAAAGATTATTATACAGGAGGCAATTTGCACATACGATGACATCAGATTCATTATTGTACAACTAAAGGGAAAAAGAAAATGGGTAAAATAAAAGGTGCTCAAGTTGGCAATTTTCTCAGTCTAGGTATTAACCCAATAGTTATTCAAATTGCTGAAGATTCTCTCATATTTTATAAATGTTCATATTTATTTCTTTTTTAAAAGAGACATATTTTAAATACATTAATTTTTAAAGACAAAATTTAAATAAGTTTTTTATTACTACTATACTTCTGTGGGGTTCTAAATCTTATTAAAGTGTTATTGTGACTTTAAATATTTATGCATATGTCCTGTGTTCATAGTATCTAAACTACTCACAGAACAAGTTACTGTAGTTGTATTAATTCGTATTATAAAGATTTTAATATCTTCATATTCAGTTTGAATATTCATTTTAATAAGTTTTCTTCCTGGGTCATATTTGCCAGACAGGAATACTGTAAAAATGAATACAGAAGATACATTTTTAATTTGTTCTCAGTAAAAAACATTGATATGACATTTCTTTTTTTGATAGAAATTGGTTTTGTCATCTCTACTCTCAAGCAAAAATTTTGTCACAATGTCTTTCAACCCTGGGAAAAAAGTATTAATAGCAAATATGCTTCAGTATTATTAGTAAGTATCTTATATCTATAATCTTGACTAGTGTGCTCATTCAGAGATTCTAAGTCAATGTGATAAATGTTTAAGGAGCTTTTTGAATGGTTGTACCTAAGATTTTGAAGAAGAACCAGCACAGTATCTGTAAGAAATAAAGTTCTTGGATGGTGCGTTCTTTCTGTCACTCAGCAAATTTTCTTGAATGTTATATGCTGGAGATATAACTGTGAACAAGTAAAAGAATTGTGGTCTCAGTACTCATACAGTCACTGGGACAAAATCCCATTAATTTTGTGATTGTTCTAAATTATTGGCTTTACAGCTAAAGCATATTCTCATAGTTTGTTTTTTTTGTTGTTGTTTTTTTTTCAGTTGGAGTCTCACTCTGTCGCCCAGACTGGAGTACAGTGGCCGCTCTCGGCCATCGCAGCCTCGACCTGCTGGGCTCCGGCGATCCTTCCACCTCAGCCTTCCGAGTAGCCGGAATTACAGGCATGCGCTACCACGCCTGCTTGATTTTTTGATTTATTGTAGAGATGAGGTCTCGCCAAGTTGCCCAGGCTGGTCTCAAACCCGCGGGCTCAGGCAATCCACTCACCTCAGCCTCCCAAAGCCGCAGGATTACAGGGTGAGACACCGAGCCCGGCTCATAGTTTGTTTTATGGTTTTTTTCATGCTCCATGTCTTGAAGAGTACAGGAACATAACATAACTATGTGGCAAACAAATCTAGACAAATTATAGGTTTAACTAAATGCACTAAAATGTTTTCATCTATATCTGACTACTAACTAAATCAAGTCTTTATCCACTGTTCAGTTTAATTCTTCAAACAACATATTTCCCTGATTTTTCTTTTTTCCTGAATTGACTTGCTATTTAGAAAATTTAACAAACTGTTTAGCTTGAAAGACAAATTTCCTGGTAAACAACCATTTAACATCCTCTGTGCCCTGCCTCAAATCCATTATCCACAAGGCAATCATCCTTGCAAAATGCAAATCTGATTACATCACACTCACCCAGTTTAAGATTCATCAATGCTTCCTATTGATTTTATGTTAAGGAGAAAACTCCTCAATGTGACCCACTTATCATATAATTTATCATCCAAACTGGGACACTTGGAGAATGAAAGAGGGTGATTAATTTTTGCACAAGTGAACCAGGACAACTCCTGGAAAAGAGGTTAATGTGGTCATCACACCCCAAGGCCCTGCTTCTTCAACTTCCCTCACATCCTCCCTTATTTTCTTCTCCAGTTCTCTCCAGCAACAGAGGCCTCCTCTTAGACTCAGTTACTCTCAGTTCCCTCATGCAACAAGCCACATTTCCACTGCTAATTCTTTGACTTGGTCCTCTCTTTCTTTCCCTCTGGGTTACCCCCACTTATCCTTTACAACCTAAGCATCACTTCCTCCAGAAAGTCTCCTCTGGTCTCTCAAACAAACTCTCATAGCACCACCCCATCTCTCGCTCATGGAACTGGACACAATTAAAATGGCACCTTTGATTCTATAATCATTTGATTAACATTGGCTTCCCTCACTTAACTGATCCATTGACTAGACTCATACACCCCTAGTAAATACTTTCATAGCCTTACACATCTGTTAAGAAAAAAAAAAATGTGTGTGTGTATATATATATATATATATCCCAACCCAGCAAATGGTCGAAAGAACAATATATGTCTTTTGGATGACATGAAGAAACACTGACTAGCTTGCCCAAGGATTATTTAATTTCCTAGGATAAGTTCTTTGTTTTATTAGTCACTACCGTTTGAGTTTTAATCAGGAATCTGCAAACCACAGTCTGTGAGTCAAATTGAGACAGCAGTCTCGGTTTTTGTATAGCCCATGAGTACAATAATGGTTTTAACATATTTAAGAATCTGTCAAAAACAGGCCGGGTGCGGTGGCTCAAGCCTGTAATCCCAGCATTTTGGGAGGCTGAGGTGAGGGGACTGCCTGAGCCCACGGGTTCAAGAACAGCCTGGGCAACTTGGTGAGAACTCATCTCTACTATAAATTAAAAATTAGCTGGGTGTGATAGTGCATGCCTGTAGTTAAGGCTACTTGGAAGGCTGAGGCAGAAGGATCGCCTGAGCCCAGCAGGTTGACACTGGGGTGACCGTGAGCATGCCAATGCGCTCTAGCTTAGATAACTCCACTCAAAAAAAGAAAAAGAAAAAGAATCTATCAAAAATAAAAACAAACAAAACCAACCAACCAACAAACAAAAGAAGGATATATAACAGAGACCTTATATGGACCATAAAGTCTAAAATATTTGCTACTTTACAGATAAAGTTTGCCAATTTCTGGATTAAAGTTTTTCACTTATAGAAAATTGATGACAATACAAATGATTCTCGAAGATTATAGTTTTATTACCAGTACAGCAATAAACAGTTTAGTTCTGTAGCAATCACATTCTAACATTCTTTCTTTTAGTGACTATAAATATTTCCATTATTCTACACTTTTTTTATACTGGATCTACCATTCTGTTAGTTACTACATAATTAAGTAAATCTTTGGTTGTAGATAGATGATCCCCCCCCCCCTCTCTCACACACACACACACACACACACACACACCATGAATCACTTAACTGAGATACATTCTGTGAAATGGGTCATTAGGCAATTTTGTCATTGTGTGAACATCACAGAAGGTACTTAAATAGCACAGTCTACCACACACTTAGGTTATATAGCATATCCTTTTGCTCCTAGACTACTAACTTCTACAGTATGTTACTATGTGACTCTACCGAATACTGTAGGCATTTATAACACAATGGTGAGTATCTAAACAGAAAAGATAGAGTAAAAATATGGTATTATAATCTTATGTGACCACAGTCATATATATGGTCCATTGTTAACTGAAATGTCATTACCCAGAGCATAACTCTGTGTGTGTATAATATATATAATATGCAATATAATATACATATATACATAATGTTTTAACTGGTGAATAGTATCACATTATATAGCTGTACCATGATGTACTTAACCAATGTGCTAGGGAAGGACATTTGAATGGTTTTCAGTCTCTTGTTCTTCAGTCTTATCGCTATACTCACCCTCAAGGACCGTCTCATTATTTATTACATATACTACATTGCCCAGCCAGGATTTCAAGGTACAGAAGCATTTAATTGATACTTTGTTGTCTATACTTTATACTTTACACAAACTGGACTTCATGTTCTCCCCTCTCTAAGCTCTGAAGCCCAAGGGCTTCCTTTCCTGGAATGCCACCTCCTCCTCCAGTCTCTGCTGTAGAAACCCTTATCCATTAAGATCAACTGCCAGTTGCTCATGATTCATGAGCTCATTGAGGACTTGCCTTCCTTTATTTCCATAGTCCTTTGAGCATTATTTCAAGTAAATTTAAGAAAAAGGCAGAGTAAAAACTACCCACTGAAGTAAAAATGTAAAACTCAATCTATCTTGAATAAGTTTATCCATCTTGTAAGTAACACATCCTAAGAGTTTGATACATAACAAGATAAAGAAAATCAGAAATTATGTCAAATTTCCATCCAGAGCCAAGGTGTACCATGGAAACATGTCTTGAATATAACTGTTACAACAAATAAAAGGCTTGAATCTTCTCAACCACCTTGTAACATGCTTGATATAAGCCAATATTTTAGCCACTTGGCAAAAAAAAAAAGGAACATGGAAAATAAATTTTTTTTATATACCTTATTCAATTAAAATGAACATTCTTGCTCTCCTAATAAAAAAGTTGGCCATATTAATTTGCTCTGAATATTTATTTGGCAACTTTCTGTTTTTTTTTTTTTGAGTTGGAGTCTCACTCTGTCGCCCAGGCTGGAGTGCAGTGGCATGCTCATGGCCACTGCAGTCTCGACTTGCTGGGCTCAGGTGATCTTTCTACCTCATCCTTCCAAGTAGCCAGAACTAAAGGTGTGTGCTATCACGCCCAGCTAATTTTTTTTAATTTATTGTAGAGATGAGGTCTCACCATGCTGCCCAGGCTTGTCTCGAACCCATTGCTCAAGCAATCCTCTCACCTCAGTCTCCCAAAGTGCTGGGATTATAGGCTTGAGCCACTGTGCCCAGCCAACTTTCTGTTCTTAACTTGTCTCCTTAGGTGAACTTTCATAGAAGTGAGACAACACACTAAGCAATCTGCATGGCTATATACCACAAGGTATTGTGTTCCTTGAAGCCTGGTGCTATATTTCTGGTGTCTATATTTATTGTGGCTAGTATATTGAGGAATATATAGGAAACTAGGTTGTAGGAATAAACAGATTCTAGTAGATACTGGTTTAGGCTGAATCAGTCTCCTGAATCAAATCTCCTGAAGAATGATAAGCTCATATCTCTGCAACTCCCAAATAAGTAAAAAGTCAAACTTTGAATGCATAGTGACCTATAATCAACACATTGGGACCCTAAGAATTGCTTAGAAAGCTTTCACCTTCCTACACAAAAATTAAAATCCTCTTAGCCACAAAAATACATATCAAATCTTTCATTGTCCTGAAGTTTTGTGTGTGTCCTTGACAGAAGCAAAGTCCTTTTTTCTCTCTAACCAAGCACATGGGATCATGAGGAGGAGACCACCTGCCTTGTTAGCCAGGTCTGGTGATCACTGGAACAGACACAGGAGGTCGCAGCAGGATCACACTTGTCTTGAAGTTATTTGTATTTGCCTTCTTTAATCCATGAAATGTTGAAGACAGGGAGCAGTCAATAAGCAGGTGTTGATGATTGATACCTTATTCTTCTAGTAAATATTTATTGAGTTCCTACACTGTGCAAAGAACTATAGGCACTCAGAATAAAAGCAGGGCACAAAATAACATGCCTGACCTGACAAAGCTTATATTCAAATGTGGAAAGACTGATCAATGTTAAACAATTATATGAAAGAGTGTGATAAGTCCTTTGAAAAACAATAAAGCAAGACAAAAGGAAACAGTATCAGGAGAAGGGAGAGAGAGGGTATTTGGGGGGAAAAAAAGCATCATTGGTAAGACAAATTTCAAGGGCAGGCCAGGGGAAATGAATAGACCAAACCATGGGGTTGCCTAGGGAAGATCAGATAGAAGATAGAGGTAAAATCAGATATAAAAGTTCTAAAGCAAGACTATACTTAAACTGTTAGAAACAATGTATCTGGAAAAGAGCTAACAAGGGAGAGGGTAGCAGAAGATAAGTCAGAGGTGTGAGTATGAGTGTGTGTGAGGAGATCATCCCGGGCCTTACAGTAGGCCACCATTAAGGGCTTTTCCTATGAGTTAGATGAGAATTCACTGTAGGTTTTTGAGGAAAGGGTGACGTGTTCTGCTTGTTTTAAAAACAACACCATGACTGATATGTTGAAAATACACTGTAAGGAAGCAAAGGCAGAAACACAGAAACATGTATGTAAAAAGCAGGGTGAAAAATAATGAAATTTTAAAGCAGGATAGTGGCACTGAGTGTGTAGATGTAGTCAGATTCTGACAGTATTTTAAAAGCATAGCTGCTGATGGCATGGGATGTGAGAGGAGGAAAGGAATACTATATGATGTCAAGGGTTTTGTCCTGAGTAAACGGCATACTCAAAGGCAAAGATGAAGGAGAAGCAAATTGAGGAGATAAGGGTAAGCAGGAAATGCCAAATACATCACTGAATGGGGAAATCAAATTGAAATGAATTCGATCTTTAGTGAATGCAATCTACTCTTGGCCTGCATGAATATAGCACATGCAGACTAGGTTCCAGCCCAGCAAGACCTTGTTCCTACAAAAGAATCAGAAAATTAGCCAAGAACTGTGGTGTGCACCTGTAGTCCCAGCTACTCCAGAGGCTGAAGTAGAATTTCCTGAGCCCACAAGGTGGAGGTTATGGTAACTCATGATTGTAGGGCCGCACTCCAGCCTTGGTAACAGAGTGAGACTCTGACTCAAAAACAAGGAAACAAACCAAAGACTAGGTTATCAGAATACTGCATGTTGTGGTTGAAAGCAAGAGTTTGGAAGCTGGATGAATGTCATGCACAACTGTAATTATTAAATTAATGGCTGTTACTAATTACATTAAAAGAAATTATTAAATAAATGTTTTAAATTTTGCATTAAATCAAAAATTAAATTTTGATTAATTTACTTTTATGAGTATATATTATGTGAAATAAATCTTTTCATACTTGTGGTCATAACTGGGCAGTTATTTTAGGATGTGTGACCATAGGGTTTTGGAGAATAGACAGCCCAAAGAAGAAGAGAAGCACGTGACTGAATCAGGAAGTGTTAGTTCAGTCCCTGACTACCAATAGTTTGTTCTCCAAACTTGGCAAGGTTCAGAATGGATCTGGGCCTCCATTTCTCATATGCACTTAAGGGACTGGAGTCTCAGCTATCTTCTTCAACTAGTACAATCCATCAGCATCTAACTTTAAATCCATTTTTCATAACGCTGACTACAGAAGAAGTAAGCTTTTTCATAGAGATTTGTAAAAAGAGTTTTTTAAAACAATAGCCTTTAGTTTTACCCATGAATAAAGCAGCAAATTATCACCTGGAAACTTTCCATTATTTCTCTTTAATCATCAATTTCCATGTGATGCTCTCTTTAAAGCTAAAGGAAGCAGAGGAAAATACCTTTCAAAATAATTATACTATTAATGGAAGCTTACAACTCTGTAAAAATGTGTTCCCTTAAAAGTGAATATAAATTTGATTCTTTCAGTTTAACTCTTTTTTCTCATCATATTTCACTATAACAAATTTCAGATTGCTTAATACAGGTGGTTTTCATTATTTGCAGTATTTATGTTCTATATAGTCAGTATGACTACTGAAAGAGCAAATATTAAACCACTGCTCCTGAGGGAAATACAGGGTTAGTTTCCTGAAAGCCTCTAGCAACAACACTTTTGCCAACTAATCAATATATAACCTTGTTTTATGTGTGTTTCTGTGTAAAGACAACTTAATCAGTATATATTGTTGATTCATTGACATTGAACCCACGGCCAACAGCACTATAACTCATACGTGAATGAAGCTTATCTAACACACAGATTTTCACCATAAGGCACCATCACATCCTTCTTGAGTTTATGAACACGAGACAGCATTTCAGCATTACACTTGGAAGCCACTTTAAGCAGCAAAAATTGCCAATGAAAAGCACAGAAACATGACAATTTGTTCAGTGTATGAAAGCTGAAACAAGAAGGCAAACGTTGCCTTATTAGACCTCTGCTGGGAACACATAAGCACATACGGTGAGTCAAACTTCTCTCTGCTCTGCACATGTCTGTGAATGTCCATGAGTGGCCACAAAAGAGCTGTAAGTATAGAGGAAGGTTACCAACAAATTTTCAAGAGAAGGAAAACTTCCAAATACAGAAACTACGAATAATAAAGATAAATTATATTTATTTCTTTTTTTTTTTGAGTTGGAGTCTCACTCTGTCGCCCAGACTGGAGTGCAGTGGCCGCTCCCGGCCACCGCAGCCTTGACCTGCTGGGCTCCAGCGATCCTTCCGCCTCAGCCTTCCGAGTAGCCGGAATTACAGGCATGCGCTACCACGCCCAGTTGATGTTTTGATTTATTGTAGAGATGAGGTCTCGCTGCCCAGGCGGGTCTCGAACCCGCGGGCTCAGGCAATTCACTCACCTCAGCCTCCCAAAGGCGCGGGGTTACAGGCTGAGCCACCGAGCCCGGCTATATTTATTTCTTTATTCATTGCCAACTGACCATGGCTCTTAGATCTTTACTTTTATCTTATCTTCAGAACTATCATCAATATATTATTTATAAATGATCACAAATACCTAATTGTAGATGAGAAAATCACACCTATGTGTTTAACTACTCATAAAGTAAAACCTTTTATGAATCAATTATAACCTAGTCAATCTACTTTACAAGCTTACATTTTCTAGATACAATCTTCCTAAATAATATTTCATGAATCATAAAGACTAGCTGTAAATGATGACACTGTGTTAGATACCACATTAGGAAATTATACTGCAGTTTATAATCTACTGTAAGATTAACTTCCAGTCAGGAAAGGAAATAAAAAATAAATAGAAAACAAATTAGAGATACAGCCTTGTTAATTTAAAAAAGTTATTTTTATTGTTAATATGAACCATTATTAACACCAATATAAAAATTATATTTTAAAATGAGCAGTAAAACCAGAAGTTTGGGTGACCTTTCTTCTGGATTCTTAACACTAAAGTTTTAAGTGAGTTTGGTATCTGTCACACCCTCTGATCCTCTCAAAGGACTTATCTCTCCTGCTACAAAGCCTCTGGGTGTTCAAATTATTCATCATTTCATGACATATTTGGGGCTCCCTGGAAAAAACAGCTCTCTAAAGATGATGCATGTGAATAAAAAGGGTAGAAAAGAAGTCTTTTATTATATAATGACAAAATGAAGATAATGCCTTCTTTTTAGCAAAGGTGAATTTCTTGTTTTTCTTCATTTTTTTAAGGACAGTAAAATCTTAGAAAATGAAATTATTTCAGTATCACTTTGGAAAAGTTTCAAATCTTAATATCTCCTAAACAGAAATGCTTTTGAACTAGAATGAAAGTTTGTCTGAACAATCTGAGAACTGAAAAAAGAGTCATTGTACCTGGTCCTCTGGCTTGAGTAGCCAGTAATACAAAGCAAAATTTCATCCAACAACACAAGCCCAGTTAGAAGAACATTTCTACCAACTTAAAAAATTCTTTCTTTATAGAACTGGACAGAACATCTAAACAAACAAACAAAAGAATTATACCTAATAGTACACTGGAATTAAATGACATTTACTATTTTTATTTGGGTCATACTCTTTCATTTACACAACTCATTAAACACAAAAAATGAAGAAGAAACTGTGCTAAGTGCCAGGTTGAACAGAACTAGTCATTGAACAAAGACTTGGAAAAACTTTTGTAAACTACTACTGTAATTGAGTCATCTGAATACATAAGTTAGTAGCACAAACTAGAACCTAAGGTAACATTTACTGACTATTTGTGCCATAGTCAATCTTGAAAACCAAAAAGACTAAAAATATTTGTAATAATTTAGGTTTTTAAAATAAAATATGGCGTTAACTGACCAAAAGTAAGTTTTTGGTCTTTAAACTTTTTCAATAAGAAATGACTCCCAGTAAAAATTACATTCTATATAGTGGCTCAATGCATAGACAGATAATATGCATACACACAAAACAAACATAAGTTACATAAAAAAATACTTAACCTTATGACATGTAATATAGTCTAACTTTTTTTTTTTTGAGACAGGGTCTGGCTAAGTCCCTCAGGCTAGAGTGTGGTGATGCAATCATAGCTCACTGTAACTTAGAACTCCCCCTCCCAAACAGCTGAGACTATAGTCATTCCCTACCAGGCTTGGCTAATTTACTACTTTTTGTAGACACGGGATCTTGCTATGTTGCCCAGGCTGATCTCAAACTCCTGGTCTCAAGCGATCCTCTTGCCTCGGCCTCCCAAAGCACTGAGATTATAGGCATGAGCCACATGTCCAGCCCACTCTGACTTTTAATGACATTTATTTCATTACATTTAGAGATCACTAATGGGTAACAATGTAAATTTTAAAAAACACCAAACAATAGTATGTCATATCTCTCCTATGTTGGGACATCAATGCTAGCAGTGAAATGACTTAATACTGAAAAAGAATTTCATTTCTTCTCAAATTCTTTAGATAATAATATATGTCAAGTAAACTTACTCTTGTTAATTGGATTATGTTCATGGTAAAAAGTGGAAAGAAGAGAGGGAAAAACAAATTTCCCACTCTGTCATTTTATTTCGATAGCTTTCAACTCCAACTTTGGGCAGACTTATATTAAGGAAACAATGTATAATTCACAATGTTAAAAAGTTGTTCAGCAGACATTAAGGATACTGTCTAAGAAGAGTAATTTAATTTAGTAGTATGATGAATCAGGTCCACTATACAGACCGGGTAATTCAGACATAAATTCAACACTCAGGTTCACCTGTATCTTTCTTTCTTTTTACATGTAATTCACATCAGTGTACTAAATTAAATAGCCACTTGTTGGTTAGCAAAAAATGAATGTGTAATTCTTTTCTTTTCTTTTTGAGTTGGAGTCTCACTCTGTCGCCCAGGTTAGAGTGCAGTGACACGCTCACGGCCACTGCAACCTCAACCTGCTGGGTTTAGGCAATCCTTCCGCCTCAGACTTCCAAGTAGCTGGAACTACAGTCATGCACCACCACATCCACCTATTTTTTTTTTTTTCATTGTAGAGATGAGGTCTCGACAAGTTGCCCAGCTGGTCTGGAACCTGTGGGCTCAGGCAATCCTCTCACCTGGGCATACCAAAGCGCTGGGATTATAGGCATGAGCCACCATGCCCAGCGTAGTTATTTTCATTGGAGATAACTGTTTATCTAGAGTTGAGTCATTGGGATATGAAGGATAAAGCATAAATAAGATCATTTTTAAAAAAAGAAAACTGACTTGAGAAACATCATCAATAGATGTTTGATAATACTACTGATCCGAGGTTTGGCAAATACATAGTTATGGCTACTTTTCTAGATCGTTCATTCTCACTAAAATTAATGAATTATTAGAATGAGGTAGGTGTGATTTAAGAAAAATCACTTACACATTTGTTCAGTCTGGGTTCTTAGGCTTATTTGACTACAAACACTAGGGTCCACTGTATCTATTCTAAGAAATTTATTAAACCAATATTGAGTGGCTTCCAGAATTGTTGGGCTGGCTCAAGACTAAGTTTCCAGGAAGAAAAAAAAAAAATCCCAACACTAAGCTCTAGAATTAGCCTGGTGAAAAAACAGCTGCAACTGCATCTGCCACCATTAATACCAATAACGTACACCAACTGCCAATGCCACCAGGATCAATATCACTTTTGTATCAAGAATTAGATGCTATATGGTTGACTCCTAAAACCAGAGCCCTCTACTGTCACAGTCACTGAAGGAAATAGAAGATCCATGAAAAACAAATCTCCTGATAGTGATCAATCCCCAAATGATGTCCAGCAAACATTCGTTAGATTAAACAAGCCTACAAGCCTAGTGACATGCCAGCATTCCAGCAGCAGGAGAGGCTGAAAATTTGATTTCTGACTTCTAAGTTGGCAAGAAAGAACTCTTAATGCTATAATTTCATGAATTTAGAAAGACTACTCAAAATATTATGGGATATGCCAATTTTCTGCCACACGTATTCTGTATAGCATGTGATGTTAAAAATAAAAATATATTAAGCATATTAAAAAAAAAACAATAAAACAAGACCTAGAGTTTCAGAACTGACAGGAATCTTAAGAAACAATTACAATTCAGCTCCTTTGTTGTAGAAATGAAGTCTCAGAGCTTTTTTTCTTTCCTTTTTGTTTGTCTGTTTGTTTTTAGAGACAGTGTCTTGCTTTGCTGCCCAGGCTGGTCTTGAACCCCCGTGACACTCCTGCCTTGACCTCCCAAAGTGATGCGATTACAGGAGTCAGCCACTGCACCTGGCTGGGGACTATCTATTCATTTATAAAAGAGTCACAAATTGGTAGTCTAAATCAGATGATCAATTTTTTATTGGGCCGTTCAAAAATTCCTCTTTCCTAGCCGGGCTCAGTGGCTCAGCCTATAATCCCGCGCCTTTGGGAGGTTGAAGTGAGTGGATTGTCTGAGCCCGCAGGTTCGAGACCCGCCTGGGCAACTTGGCGAGACCTCATCTCTACAATAAATCAAAATGAGCTGGGCGTGGTAGCGCGTGCCTGTAGTTCCAGCTACTTGGAAGGCTGAGACGGAAGGATTGCCGGAGCCCAGCAGGCGAGGCTGCAGGGGCCGGGAGCAGCCACTGCACTCTAGTATGGGTGACAGAGTGAGACTCCAACTCAAAAAAAAAAAAAATTCCTCTTCCCATGTCCTATCACTAGTGTTATTTGTAAGCAGAGAATGGTTCTGTTGAAAAGGTAGGGAATTATGTTGAAGGTGGCTACAATTGATGATTTTCAACAGCATCTAGACTGGTGGCAACTGACACTTCCAACATCTGACTAACATTCCCCTCACCTGAGAACCTGCTACCTAATGATCTTGTTAGTTGTTGCCCACGAGACAGAGGGCTTCTGGAACACTTCTACTCCCCCTACCCACCAACATACAAAATAGCAAGTCAAATGCCGTGGAGGAATGCCCAAACCGAAACCAAAATGTTAACTGGGTAAATATTGTCATTGGCATCTATTTATCTTTCATTAGGTTAGAATTGGACAACAGCTCCAAGGAGATCATTAAGCACAGAGTGCAGTGGTGAAAATATGGTGCCATAAACCTACTTGTAATTAGTGACAGGATCTGGAAATTAATTCAGAAGGGAAATACACATCCACACCAAGCAAAGAAACAAGTGTGCTGGATGACCATGCTTTCCTCCTATGATGGAGAAGGTAAGATGTCTTTGTAGAATTTATTTAATTTGGAAGTTTGAAGGAAAATATAAAAGGACAGAGGACTCCAATTATGGAATTGTAGATACACACCAGCTTTGGCTAGTCAAAACAGTATTACTTAGAATTGGGAAGTTACTAGGCATATGTATTTATGACCCTCTCTCAGGAACTCTGGCATCTGAAATTACAGAATAACAATAAGATTTATCACATATTATCCAACCAAAACTTGTATGATTTGAATAGAGAGGTCTCTGATCTAATTGAGAACATTCCCCAAATTCAAACCTATGAGTTTTCACACTTATCATACATTCTCTTTCTTTCCTTTTTTGTTTTTATTTTTTAGAGAGATGGGGTGTCACCCAGGCTGGAGTGCAGTAGCGCCATCATAGCTCACTACAGGCTTGAACTCTTGGGCTCAGATGATTCTCTCACCTCAGCCTCCTGAGTAGCTGGAACTGCAGGTATGAGCCACAGTACCCAGCTTTTCTCTCACTCTTGACATTAAGTGTCCTCATGTTCTTCTCTGATTTGCAACTCTTCTCCTCTGCTGTCAACTTTAACATTAACCCCAATGGAACATAAGGCCTGACTCATTTAAAAATAGAGACACAGCCAGGCTCGGTGGCTCAGCCTGTAATCCCGCGCCTTTGGGAGGCTGAGGTGAGTGGATTGCCTGAGCCCGCGGGTTCGAGACCCGCCTGGGCAGCGAGACCTCATCTCTACAATAAACCAAAAAATCAGCTGGGCGTGGCAGCGCGCGCCTGTAATTCCGGCTACTTGGAAGGCTGAGGCGGAAGGATCGCCAGAGCCCAGCAGGTCGAGGCTGCGGTGGCCGGGAGCGGCCACTGCACTCCAGTCTGGGCGACAGAGTGAGACTCCAACTCAAAAAAAAAAAAAAAAAAATAGAGACAGAACTCTTAGAATGAGCAAAAATATAAGCAACCTATCATTCATTTTGCTGCTCTGTGTGTATTAGCATGAACTCTCATGCTCTCTGATTTGGAATTAGTATCTTTCATTAGCAATAATGATTGGTTCATACATTCATAGTTTCTAATCATTAAAATACAACTTCAAAACATTTTGGAATGTTTCAATATAAAAATAGTCAACCATATACATTTGCCCCTCAAAAAAAAAAAAAAGTAGAGAGAGCTAATGATACTCATAATGGATTGCTTATAATACTCACATGACTTACTCGTTGTCCTCCCACAGAATAATACATAATGTAGCATAATGTAGTCACTAAATGGTACCCATCCTGTTAAATCTTGGTTTCAAAGTTTATAGATTCTGAAAGGTGCTTTTACGGAGAAACAGAACAGAATTTGAGCAATTTCAGATGCAACATGTAGGTCCTTCTCAGCTTGAACTAGAATCCTGACAGCATAGCACAGAATTACAAAGCACTGAAAAGCATCATAAAATGATGACCATGATGACCAGTGCATATGTTCCTAGGACCGCAAAATATTCCTAGGCATAAAGTCAGTCTTGTGGTTTTTAAAAGGTAATTTGTTTCCTATAACCATATGCTTTAAATGGAAGAACAGTTTCTTTCTCAAACAAAGACAAAAATCAAGATAATCTGGACATAAAACTATAAAGTAAATTCTATTGAAGAATATTATTAGGAGCTTTGCAAACAAATCGGTACAAGAAAACTGAACGTAAGCATTAAAAAGGCATATATGTTAAGACTAGGTATGGACAAAAACACATTTCTAAAAAGTTATCTACCAACCCATTTATCTATCTTTGCCACTTTTATGGGCAATAATCAAAAAATAATTTCCATTACTGGTGGGTTTTATTTCCATTCAAAGGCTACCTCACCATAGTTACCAAAATGATTTAAGTTCTCTTCAGAAGGATGCCCTCAAAGGACACGATTCAAACAGCCCAATACAGAAAATAATGTCAATGCAGGGAGGAAAAAAACAGCAACACAGAGTGCAACAGGACACCAAGTCCAATACCAGCAGTTGCAGCTCCAAATAATGTAATTTGTAAATCAATTAAAAGCTGCACTCGTAGATCTCAGGCATTCACTCAGTTTACCAAACATAATCAAATTACACTTCCAGAGGGAATTAATGTCACAGTATATTTGGTCTTTACTGCAATTGTCATTTCCAATAGGATAAACAAAATAATCTCAGGCCACCATAGCTGTCACTGAGAGACACAGCACAGAAATGACTGTTGGCTCCGCAGGCAGAATGCCTGGCATGCAATACCAGCTCAGCCACTTACTGAGTAACTGTGGCCAGGTGCTTAGTGGCTCTGCCCTTTTCCCCTCATTTGTCAAAATGAGCATAATAAAATGTATCCAGCTCAGTGGGGTTACTGTGACTCTTAAGATGATGCTCACAGAGTATTCAGCATTATGCCTGGCACAAACACACTTTCAGTAAGTTTGTAATAAATTTTTTTTATAATTGGAAAAATTACGTACAAAAAATTTACAATCACATAGCAGTTGGAATGGGCAACATTACTGGGCATGTCTTACTAAAAATATTTCGAGAAAAATCTTTGTTTTCAAAAGTAGGACAGAAAGTACAAGTAGAACACATAGTCCAATCTCTGGTAGGGTCCTACAAAAAACTGAAAAGTATTTCCCAAGCTTCTAGAGTGTCATTCACAAAACAACAGCCTTGAAGCTTTCCCTGTCTTTCTTCCCCATTCTGATCCTCTACAAACTGTCTGTATTTTAAATTACATGTTGCACAGGATAGTTTTGGATCATTCAAGGCACTGTCCACTGCTAGGTTCTGTCATATTTATTCAGGCTTGTCTAGCAAATTGGAAAAGGTATTGGCTGTAAGGAGGAACTGAAACACCCCTCTAGAAAGAGATGTTTCAAAGAAAAGAGACAGACTGGGTGTGGTGGCTCACGTCTGTAATCCCAACACTTTGGGAGACGGAGGTAAGAGGATTGCTTGAGTCCAGGGGTTCGAGACCAGCCTGGACAGCTTGATGAGACCTCGTCTCTTCAATAAAACAAAACAAAGCCGGGCTTGGTGGCTCAGCCTGTAATCCCGCGCCTTTGGGAGGCTGAGGTGAGTGGATTGCCTGAGCCCGCGGGTTCGAGACCCACCTGGGCAACTTGGCGAGACCTCATCTCTACAATAAATAAACAAAAATCAGCTGGGCATGGTGGCACATGTCTGTAGTTCCAGCTTACTTGAAAGGTTGAGGTGGAAGGATTGCCTGAGTCCAGCAGGTCGAGGCTGCATTGGCTTTAAGCATGCCACTGCACTCTGCCTGGGCGGCAGAGTGAGACTACAACTCAAAAAATATAAAATAAAGAGATATTTGGACAATTCATACCGATCCACTAGTAAAATGGGGAGTACAGTTTTTTCTATATCTGTTCAGTGGGAAGAGAAAAGTTGGTAAGTAAAATCCATAATTTAATGAGGAGAGGAAAGAAGAGCAAGATTGAGCATAAAAAGACACCAAATCTAATGCTGGCAGTCACAGCTCCAAGGAATGTCATTTATAAATCAATTACAAACTGCATGCACAGAAATAAGATACTCATGCAGTGTCTGCTTCCCTCAAAATTCCATATGATGCTGAGGTACAAATGGCACTCTAGTACTTTGTTTCCATATATTAATTCAACAAGTATTTCTGGGGGGCACTTATTGTGTGCCAGGAAACTTCCTAGGTATTGGGGAATCAATAACAAACAAAACAGTCCTGAAACAAAACCTCATGAAATTTACATTCCCACCCATCTGGGAAGGCAACCAAGGCATACTCCTCAGATCTTCCCAGAATAAAGAGGTATCAAGGCCTTGAATGCACAGGACCTTCAGAAGCCTAGAAGGCCAGGCTCTCTTTTTACCCAACATACATTACCTGGCCTTGTAATTATCCTCACATAATGGCATACTGGCTAGGCCCTGAAAGATCAGAGCAAGAAAGAAGTAGAATCCTAGTCCTATAGAAGCTTATCAGCAAAGTGAGGGGTTAGCAAGTCACTTGGAGATAGAGCAATAAGTAAATATTGGTATAAATATATAATTGATAACTAATGCTGTACGAGAAAGGATTTTTTGCTGGATTAGAATTTTTATTCCTTAAAACAATGTGAAGTCATCTTATTTCCAGTTTAACAGATTTGTTTTCAGAAAAAGGAATAAAATGTAACTTGTTCCTGCAAAAAAAGATAGCTAAGTAGAGTATCTATGACTCAAATATAGGTCTACTGTACTTGAAAGCCAGTACTTTCAAATTAGTTTCTAGTTTTCAAAAATATGTTAATGTGTTAAATACTTGTATTTAATCCCTACAAGAAAACAGAGTGGGCATAATGTAAATCAGTGAGTGGAAAAATATAATGAGGAGAAAATACAAGTACCCTTCTTATACTTTCATTTTGGTTTTAACAGGGAATCTGCATATATGGTTTATCCAAAAAGTTTGTAGTTTATCTGTAAAGGCACAAAATGACCAAAGTGGCAAGGATATCCTTAGCAAAGGCAAGAGCATGTTAAACTGATATTCTGCAAGTAGAGAGCTGAACAGCCATGCTCATTGTTAAGTCAGGCATCTCTGAGTGGTTGGTACTCAGGCTATACTGGTTGTTCAGTATTTTAAATATCATACATCTTTCCTGGTTGATGCTGTCAACTCCTGATTTTATATTTCCAGCCCTGACTTCTACCAAACTTCAGACTCATATCCAACGACTCCTTTGGCATTTCCACTTGGAGGTCTAATGGCCATTTTAAAATTAATGTGCCAGGAACTAATCCTTTCATTTTCCCATCACAGGATATTACCTCACCACCCATCTCCATTGGGACAACTCCATCCTTAAAGTTTCTTGGGATTTATCCTTGACTTCCTTCTGTCTGCAACAATCCACATCCAATTCACCAGTATTTTCAGCTCTATCTTCAAAACACATCCTGCACCTCACCATGCTGCGCTGTCTCTATTGCTACCACCCCATCTCAAGCCACTGATTACTACAACTGCCTCCTAACCTGTTCTCCAGCCTCTGCTTTGGTCCTTGCAGCTCTCTTGCAGCATAGGAGTCAGAATGATTCTCTTTAACCAGAAGTCAGACAGCTCACTCCTCTCTTCACAAATTTCTAAAACCTTTCCATTCCTACTAGTCTACTCAGGCTGCCACAACAAAATACCATTAGACTGGTGGCTAAAAAAAACATACATTTATTTCTCACAGTCCTAGAATCTAAGTCCAAGATCAAGGTGCGGGCAGATTCAGCTCCTGGTAAAGGTCTGCTTCCTGGCTTGAAGGCTACCTTCTGGCTGTGTCCTCAGATAGCACAGAGAGCTCTAGTCTCTTCCTCTTCTTACAAAAACACTAATCCTATCATAGTGGCTCCACTCTCACAATCTCATAGAAACCTAATTACCTCCTAAAGGTAATTCCAGTAACATCACACTGGGATGGGACTTCAATATATGAACTGGGAGGAACACTAACTTTCAGTTCACAACAGCATCTCACTCAGATGGAAAGTGACCTACAGGCTCCTGTCACCTCTCTGGCAGCATCCCTTATGACTTCCAGCCCCCTCATTCCACAATACATGGTAGTGCATGGCCTACATGCTGTTTTCGGCCATGACAAGCAGGTTTCTACCTTCCTGGCCCTGAGAGGCTCTTCCTTTGGGGATCTGCAAAGCCTGCTCCCTCACTTTTTTTTGGGCTTGGCTCACTTCTCACAATCTGACCACTAACAGCCTTTGTTTATTTGTTTATCCTCAACTCCTAAGGGCAAATAACTTTCTCAGTTTTGTTCACTGCTGTATTATGGGTGTCCAGGTACGGGATATTCAAAAAAGATTTGCTAAATGGATAAATAAATGAATATGGCAAATTTTGTAGACTAAGAGCAACTCTAACTATCCAATGATTTGCCTGCAATTCTCAAAATAATCCTATATCCAAAATGGAGGATATCTCCAATGTTTCATTTTGTTTTTCAAAATAATGTAAAATAAAACATATCAAATGAAATAAAGAAGTCTAGCGAGAGCAAGCTTAAGAGGGAGTTATTTAAAGTCCCATTAGCAGGTTTCATAAACTTGTGAGACCTTATCTTTCTTCCCTTGGTTTCATTCGTGTTTGGTTTCAGTTCTCACCGAAGAAGCTAAATGCAATCTTTTGTTTTGGTTTGGGCACATAATCAACAATCTTTAGTAGCAAGCAAACAATAATCCAACTATTCAGGAGATTTCCTTGAAATCTATCATCTATAGATTTACTGTGGTATAAACTTGGATGCAAATTGCTGTAAAATATCTACCAAGAAAGATAAAATCTGAATTTTTTCCAGAAATTATAAACGTATAAATTCTTTTTTTTTTTCTTCTGGTCTGTGGGTTGGTTCCCAGGTCTCTACTGTGCAGGGCTAAGCTGCCTACACAAACTAAATCTTTACACAAGGTCGAGGTCTCTGAACTGGTTTCCTAGGTTAGACATCAGTTCATGGACCAAAAGCAAGAAAGTATTATCAGCCCTGTCCACATCCACCCTTCCCTGGGCATACAGCTCTCCATCATCCCTTCCCCAAATCTGGTATTACATATACACTCTTATCTTAGTGTCTCCTAATTTGTAGCTCCAGAGCCTGAACCCAATCACTTTTCTAACTTATGAACACTCTGAGCAGAAGTTATAAGCTGACAGTGTCCTCAAAAAATTCTGTACATTTGTCCATGCAAAATATGAATAAACAAATTCAGGTGAAGAAAAGGGAAGTTTGACTGGGAGATGAGGTAGAAAACTATGGAGCCTGAAGAGGAACACAGAAACAGCTCTGACTAGAAAGCCAGAAAGTCAGGAGTAGAGGGTATGTGTGTGTGTGTGTGTGTGTGTGTGTGTGTGTGTGTGTGTGTGTGTGTGTGTGATGAGAGAGAGAGAGAAAGAGACAGAGATAAAGACAGAGAAAGACTATGAGAGTGAGAACCACAGAGTATAAGAAGAAAAATTAGGTAGTTTTTTTGGAGAATATGAGCCTGTGAATAATGATAGCTAAGCAGGAAGTGTATCATTTTCTTTTCTGAGGTGTGATTCCTGAAGGGCATATCTCCCTAGAGGGAAGGTTAGATATTTATAAGGCGCAGAATACAATGTGTTCAGGTAGAACTAAGATAGAGTTATTGAAAGTCTCATTAGCAAGTTCATAAATGAAATTTTTAGGATACAGTTTGGAGTTAGAGGTAAGAGGCAAATGGACCACTTTATGATCTTAGCAAAGTTGGGTTTAAGAGAATAGTAGAGGAATTTCACCCTCAATAAACAGATACTTGTTTCTAGAAAGCAAACTCATTAGGACTATGCTCCCACTCAGCTTTCATGCAAGCAACTCTGAAGAAAGTACTACTCAAACATCCCCCAAATCCGCCCCCAACTTAATTCAGTCACTAGAAAAAAAAAATGACTTAGAGAAACATATGGGCAGTCCAAAGACGTGTTAGAGAAGCAATGGTAATAAGAGCAGGCTTCTCAAGTAAATTAAAAAGTACCACTTAAATCTGCTTCCTCTCCTTCCCAGGTAGCTAATGACTTAGACTTATTGTGAATCAGAGAAAATAATAAATACAAAAGATGCATAACAATTTGTGAAAGCAATGCATATGAACAGGCATGATTGTTATGCCATACTTTGTGCTAGATTTAATGACAATTTGTGTGCTAGGCCCTGAAGACGAAATGTGAATGAAATGTGAAGATGAAATGTGATGAAAAGATGAAAAGCTCCCTGAGGCCAAGGAGCTAAGTTTTTTGGGAAAAAGTATATGTAAATAAGTAATGTGGTGCCAGGGCTCCCACTAGCCTGCACTGGACCACTATGTAAATTAGAAAAGGGAAGCCCTGCACCAGCCCTGACTCACCTCACTAGCTAGGCCTTTCGGTACATTTCAACACACACCCCAGAGTACCAATTCGGGGTGTCATGTAAGGTTGAGGGGTGATGTCAGAGAAGGCCTAAGAAAAGAAGGTGATAACCCAGACAAAGAGGGAGGGAGCAAAAGAGCATTTCTACCAAGAGAGTGTAAGTGGAAAGGCATCAAGAAAGGACAAAAAAATCTGACAGTGCAGGGTTGGGGGAGTGGGTGCCCATATGGCTAGAGTTAGAGAACAAATAGGGGAACTGAAACGTGGAGGAATTTGCAATGTCAGGATTTTAGAATTTAGCCCGAGGAACAGGGGAACCATGGAAGGATTTTTTTTTTTTCTGAGTCAGAGTCTCACTCTGTCGCCCAGACTGGAGTGCAGTGGCCGCTCCTGGCCACCGCAGCTTCGACCTGCTGGGCTCCGGTGATCCTTCCGCCTCAGCCTTCCGAGTAGCCGGAATTACAGGCGTACACTACCACGCCCAGCTAATTTTTGATTTATTGCAGAGATGAGGTCTTGCTGCCCAGGCGGGTCTCGAACCCGCGGACTCAGGCAATCCACTCACCTCAGCCTCCCAAAGGCACGGGATTACAGGCTGAACCACCGAGCCCGGTTCCATGGAAGGATTTTTAGGGAGAAGAGTGAAAGACCTGATTTGCATTTTTAAAAAACTTCTTTCTCCATACCAAAATGAAGTATTCAAGAGGAGAGACATATTAGAGCATATGGGTTAAAGAGAAGGGGATAGATTTAGAAGGCACTGAGGAAGTTCAAGTGAGAAGAATTGCCAAGTAATTACAGAAACTGGAAAGGGAAAGAGAGATTGACAGGATGACACCTTAGGCAAGGCTAAGGTGAGGCAGGGAACATAAGCAGAGGAGCAGGTTTGGGTGGAGGCTGAGTGGGCAAGGGTTGGAAAACAAGGTCCATTTTATGCAGCGTATTATTATTAAGGTACCAGTATAGCTCTAAGTGAATATTCCAATAGGTAGTGGAAAATGTATCTAAAGATAAACGTTAAATCCTCTAATATAGATTTGGGAATTATCAGTACATTAATGAGATGCCCTGGGTAGACTAAAGAAGTAGGCAGAAGAAGAACTCATGAAGGAGAATGGGAATGAATGATTAAAGATAAAGAAGAAATCTAGAAAGCACTCATGTTACAAAAGTCAAAGAAGGTGATTCACACTTTCAGCCACAGAGAGACATCAAGTAAGAGCAGACCAAGATGGTTCCACTGGACTTAGTAATAAGGAGGAGGTAGTAATCACCATGACAGTGATTCCACTGAGCACCTAACAGAGCCTGAATGCAGATCTGGGCTTGGGAAATGAATGGGCATTAAGGAAATGAAAATAGAGTACTTCTCTTTCAAACTGTTTAGTGAGAAGGGAATGGGGGAGAATTACTTACATAGCTAATTGTGTGTTGACAACTTTTAAAATGCAGAAGGATGACTACTCAGCATTGCCCACAGAAAGACTCATTTCAACTTTCATAATTTGGGAGCAACATTACTCCTTCCGTCCTAAATCTTGTCCTTTCATATATTCAAATCTGTCCAATGCCCTGTAGAAAACATTCCACAGACAGTATAAGCCTCTCTCTTCTTTATACATGAGGAAGGACCCCCAAAAAACACAAAATGATTTTTTGGAGGGCAAGCCCCTTGCAGTTCAAGCTTCCCCCGCTAGATAAGTGTTCTAGGAACCCATCAGCACCAGTGTACCAGTTAGCTTTGATGTTAGAAGCTGTGTTTGGCTTCAGCGAATTTTTTTTTGGAGATTGTTTTTCAACACAATTGCCCATTTCATGATGTGAGTTATGTTTTGCCAATGTGGAAGAGGTGAAAGCAAAACGGCTTGCCAATGTGGAAGAGGTGAAAGCAAAACGGCAGGAGCACTAAAAGGCATCAAAATGATGAGTTCAAAAACTGTTTTGAGTAGTGGAAAAGCATCTAGATTGGTGTATTCCATCTAGTGGGGAGTACTTTGAAGGTGACTGAAGTTTAGACATGTAAGAATAAATGCACAATTTTTTAATAAATAAATTCTAAGTCTTTTGTGGTCCCCCCTCATATCTAATTTGGGCACTTAATTATATGCTGCTTTGAACTGTTGAGTATTTTCATGTGTAAATGTCCTAACTTCCCTCACAAGAAGGAAGCCCCTTACATGTCAACAATGTTTGGGACCATGTTGATCATATTCTAGTGCTTTATTTAAATAAAAAGTAACACAGCTGCAGAGAGAGCTCTCATGGCTTTGAGCAGAAGAGGAAGTAAAGAACAGAAAGCTTAGGTAGTAGAAACATGAACTTTGGAATCAAACAAATGTATTTGAATCCTGGTCCCACCCTTCATAAACTAAGTAACCTCAGTCAAATTAATCTATTTGAGACTGAGTTTCTTCACTTGTACAGGGGACATAGTAAATGCTCGATGTTTATTTAACTTGGTCAAAAAATGGAGATAATGTTAACATCTGCAGAATAGTTGGGAATATTAAATAAGATAATATATTACACGTGCAAACATAATAGATTTCAGGTTAGCATTATCTAAGAATCTATCTTTCTTACAGATTTCATTCTCTAGTCTTGGTATGAAAAGGATAAAGAGGACAGAGAGCCTAGGAATCCATAGAAGTGAATAGAATAATGAGGACAGAGAGCCTAGGAATCTATAGAAGTGAATAGAAGATTCCCAACCCAAAGCTTTACTGGAGATTTAGTTCTTTATAATATCATCTCTAGAACAACTGTTTTGGTAAATAGTGGTTTTGAAAACATATCACAATCACTTGGGGTGCTTGATTTAAAAAATAAATAAGTAAATGAACAAAAAAGGTAAACAAAAAAATAAATAAGTGGTAGATTCCTAGAGCCCTCTCCTGGTCAATTTGTAAGACTGAAGCCCAATTTTATCAAGGGAAATAGATATAAAGAATGCGTCAATGCTTCAGAACCACCTTCTAAAAACCCAGTTCACCCTGAGAGTATTTTTCCCAGAGTTACTGTGTTCTAAAACCATCAGGAAACAACTTTAGTCTTGAGAATTCACTGGACATTAGAATTATTTTTTGAGATTCCCATTCATGATGGGCTCTATAGGATCACTTTTATCTCAAGGAAGCCATATCTTACAGTGACCTAGAAGATGGGAGGGCGAGGGGTTGGAAGATTCAAGAACTACTCCTATCTAGGGTTGTAGAAAGTCAAGGAATAGATAGATGGACATGATCAGAACCTTCATTCACCTCCACTCCTCTGCCTCCCACATACAAGTGTCACCAGAAGTGGACAGCTGAACATGCTCAGTCTGATGTAAGTGTTTAATTAGTGTTTAATTCTAAGGAACTTGCCTTAGAATCCTCAGGATCCTTCCAGGTCATGTGTGGATTAGCTATTTATCCTTCCTACCTTTTTGGTACAATGTTCACCATCCAGTCTAAAGACTTATCTTCTTTTTCATGAAGAGGCTGAAAGACCATGCCTCTCTCTTCCCAAGACTGACTGTGGGTGCTGGCTAACAAAAAAGAGATTTTTTGTAACTTCCTTCTCTCATAGAACTCTGAGAGTTTTCATTACTTCAAATACAAGTATACGTCAGGTTCTTCTTCTTGATCTCTGATATGAAAAATCATGCATTTGGCAGGACAGTATCCATGACAATATCAAGAACCTTATGGTTGATGGAACAGTTAAAGCTCCTTTTCAATGTTGTCTGATGCAGATTGAAATATTTATTTAATAAAATACAATTTCTTGGAATTCATATTTCCCATTGCCTATTTCTTTGTTCAGATAGCTACTTGCTTTCCAAGTCCTGATGTTACTAGGTCACTCATTAGTATAACCATTATGGGAAACCCCTTCATGTCCCCTCCCACTGTGGGAATTTTTCTGTCCTCTCAATAAATCCTGCTTTCAAAATACATATATATATAAAACCATTTTATCAGGTAATATTAAAAGACTATAAGAACTATTTACACACTCTCTCAAGGTACTTTTCAAAAAGATTTTTTTTCTATAAAATGAAATTCTGTCAATACTTTCTGATAATAGAAAAATGCCAAGCCAATAAATTGGCTATTAGCAACTTAATAAAATCATGATACAAAATGCGCTAAGTCATAATTCACTTATACTGATCAATAAAGTCTTTGGTTTACAAAATGAACATGGGATTGTCTTCACTCATTTAGTGCTGTGTTGCTACAACAAAATATCTGAGGCTAGTCATTTAAAGAAAAGATGGCCCGTGAAGAGCAAGTCAAAAGAGAGCCAACTCAGTTACATCAATTGCCAACAATACAAAAGGGGCTGAACTGTGTTTATGATTTTTAGAGGCCAGGGAATTCTGATAAGCTGCCCAAACAAAGTAAGAATTGTTCTCCATTTTGGCAGCTTGCAGTCTACATCTACATACAAGTTAAGTAAATGAGGGTGGGTCGATACCTCCCATGCTTAGCAGCAGAAACCATTAGACTTTTCTCTACCAACCATCTTGATAATCTAGCTCTAAGTCTTGATGTGGTTTGCTCACTAGGGGAAATTTCTATTAAACCAAGTAAGGTCTAACATGTTCAGAGGTGTATCGCCCTCTCTCTTTGAGTAATGCTGGTTTCTTCATCAGTGTTCATGATGCCCCATCCAAATTAAACTGGGCAGTTTTTAATTTGTAAGGCTGAAGCCCAATTTTATCAAGGGAATTTAATATAAAAAAATGCATCAACGCTTCAGAACCACCTTCTAAAAACCCAATTCAGCCTAATCGTATTTTGCCCAGAGTTACTCAGGTCAGGTTTACAAGTGAAAAACAGGTCCAAGAAACAAGCCGGGCTCAGTGGCTCAGCCTGTAACCACAGCACTTTGGAAGACCCAGGTGAGTGGATTGCCTGAGCCCATGGGTTCGAGACCAGCCTGGGAAACTTGGCAAGACCTCATCTCTACAAATCAGCTGGGCATGGTAGTGCGCACCTATAGTTCCAGCTACTTGGAAGGCCGAGGCGGAAGGATCGCTGAAGCCCAGCGGGTCGATGCTGGGGTGGCCCTGAGTGTGTCACTGCATTCCAGCCTGGGTGACAGAGTAAGACTCCGACTCAAAAAAAAAAAAAAAAAAGAAAAGAAACAAGGGACTCTCCTCATGTGATTTGCAAATGATTATGAATATAATATGTTCTTTTCTATACTTTCCAAAAATGGTCTTCTATTACATAAAAATCATTTCCTTCCAGTTTGTAACTATTATTGTCTGGATGGGGTTGCATTATTAAGAAAGACAAGCTCTCAACCAGTCATTCTAACTTCAACTTCATAAGAGGTGCAGACTCTGGTATTCCTAGGGTGTTTTGAGGGAAATGGAGGAGAGGATGGGTTCAAGAAGAAGAAAGCATCAACAAAATCAGAAAAAACAATATCCTGTCAAATTCCTGGATTAGATGGCAGTAAATCTGCCAACTGAAGACAAATTTGTATACCATATATGAGTCAAAAGTTTGAAAATATGAGAAAAAGGGGTCAAAATTATTCCAGAGGTAGCACATATATAAAAATCTGAAAGTAATCTGAAACAGATCCTCAGTTTCCAAGGTAGGGCTTGAGTGGTATTAGTTCAAATTCTAAACCAAATCTAAAATTCACAGGTTACCTAGGTGTGGCAGTTGGCTGATGAAGTCACCAAGGAGTGAACAGCAACTATCTAGAACCTCATCACAAGGCAGGACTCTAGTCAATAGGCAACTGAGGACATAGACTACGGCAAGATAAAAAGCCAGACAAGCAAAACTGAACAACAGAGGTTAAGGCTATTATATCACATTAGTCCTAGAATCTGGAGCAGAGCTAAACCAGAAATCAGAGTTGAACTGATTTAAAATAAAATAAATTCAGAGGTGAAAAACAATGCAGGTCATCATTGTACTCACATATTTTAGCTTTTCTCTTCTAAGATTTAAAATCTACAAGTGGCCAGGACACACAAATAAAGCTTTTTGCCAGATCCAAGAAAGAAAGCATTAGAGAGTTTAGAAGACTTCCAAAGTCAAGGAACCCCAAAGATAGTCTCCTAGACTTCAGAGCAAGGGTTCGCAAACTATGGCCCACAGGCCAAATCTAGACCACCATCTACTTTTGTACAGTCTGTACTGAAAGTGGTTTTTACATTCTAAAATGACTTTAAAAAAATCAAAGAGTCATATTTTATGACATGTAAAAAAATAAATAAGACAGATTTCAATGGCCTTAAGTAAAGTTTTATTGGAACATACCCACACTTATCCATTTATGAAGCATCTATGGCCACTTGTCTATGACAAAGTTGAGCAGTTGAAACAAGAGATAGCATAGCCAGCAAAGTTCAAAATATTTACTATTAGGTGCTTAATATAAAAAGTCTGCCAGTCCCTGCTCTAGGGCAGGACTTCCAAGTGCCTTAAATGTATTATAAAAGTGGGAATAAGAGATAACCAACCCTCTTTCTTTACTGACTTTGGTAACTTCATTTGAAAAATAGCCTTTTTGTTTTAAAGGGTGCAGTAGAAAAATCAAGGGCTATCCCAGAATGAGCTTATCCAACCTTATCTGAATAAGTAGGCAATCTGGCAAGGGGAAAAAAAAATCTATGGCATTTATTGGTAGTACAATGTTACTTTCTGGGGTATCATCAGGAGGTAGCTAGAAGTTTTAGGTGTCTGCCAGATAAAAGAGACAGTGAGTCCCCTGATACTCCTGACAAATATGACTCAAATTCTCCAGAGTGTGTGCGAAACTCATCAATGAATACCAAAAAGGTCTGGGCCAAGATTCTAGATAGCAGGATGGGAATTTCAGACTATGATAAGGAGATGTTTAGGGAGGTCAGCCAGTAAAAAGAAACATGCTGACTCATGTGGTGTGTTGTTTTACCAAGTCAGATAGAAGCCATGTTTTTGTTCTCCTGTTTGAGTGTTTGTTTAGGTGTGGGCCAGCCCCAGGCCATTGATAGTCATTTTAGCCAGAAGGAAAGCAAAAGCCTGTTGATGAATCTTGCAATTAAATAAAATACTTGCATCATAAGTCACAATTTATGTTTTTCTTCTGATTATATTAAAGTTTGTTCCTTTCAAATTATCTAAACTTGAAATCAATAAAAATATATGCACCCATGCATTGTTTAATTCCAGTAACATTTATATATTGAGCACAAACTCTATGCTAGATGGTTTTTTAGGTACGAGTAAACAAGCAAAGACCCCGTTCTCATGAAGTTTTACATGCTAGTGTGGAAAATAATCAACAAGTAACTATACAATATCATGCTAAATACAACAGAGATAAATGAAGAAAGAAGGATGCCAGGGAGTGAGGGTGGGCATGGGGGAAGGAGGCTACTCTATTACATAGAGCTGTCAGGACACCCTTTCTGAGTGAGCAGAAGCCTGGAGGAAGTACGCCAGCATGCCTCCTCCCTACTGCACCCTCAGAAAGAACTCCAGGCAAAGACACTGTGGCAAGAGGCTACCAGGAACAGCTAAAGAAACACAAGGAGCCCAGAGTGGCTGAAGCAGAACAACTGAGGGGAAAGAAGTTCAGATCAAGTCAGGAGGTAAAGGAGGAGGGAGAATGCTCATTGTGTAAGGCCTTGCAGGCCATTGTGAAGTCTCTGGCCTGTCCTCTGAGTGCAGAGGGGTCAACTGATAGGTTTCTGAGCAGAGGAGACACATGTCAGACTTTCAGCAGCCAGAGTAATCCTGTTTAAAATTAAGTTGGGGCTGGGCACAGTGGCTCAAGCCTGTAATCCCAGCACTTTGGGAGGCCGAGGCGAGAGGACTGCCTGAGCCCAGGGGTTCAAGACCAGTCTGGGCAACTTGGTGAGATCTCATCTCTACAATATATCAAAAAATTAGCTGGGTGTAGTAGCATGCGCTTGCCTGTAGCTCTGGCTACTTGGAAGGATGAGGTGGAAGGATCGCCTGAGCCCAGCAGGTTGATGCTGGGGTGGCGGTGAGCGTGCCACTGCACTCCAGCCTGGGTGACAAAGTAAGACTCTGACTCATAAATAAATAAATAAATAAACAAATAAACAAACAAACAAATAAAATGAAGTTGTATATAAATAAATAAATAAATAAATAAATAAACAAATAAAATGAAGTTGTATATTGCCACTTCACTATTTTAACATTAAAGTCTTCCCAAATGAAAAACAAATAACTGCGTCATAAAAACTCAGCTCATTTATTGTCTCAAAAAAAAATCTTATTTTCTAGTTACAGAAAAATCTCATGATAGACTTACATCATTTAAAAAATGTTACTGGAAGATGTTTTGCAACTGCTACACCATAATATCATATCACTGAAAAGACTGTCAAAATTAATTAAAATATGAAACTATTCTGTTTTATTTAAATAAATTTTATTGATGTTTTGTGTGCTAAGTAGGGAATCAGGCTTGCCAAGGTTGCCTAATAAAATTTGTTCTGATGAATAGATTTTTAAAACATTGTAATTAGCATATGTCAGCACTAGACTATTATGCTTCCTTGGCTTCTGCTTACAGTGCGATTTCTATGTTTCAATTGAATTAGATATTTATAAATTGTTTCAAAGGCAGTTTATTCTCTACTAGACTTGTCCTCTATTTAAGGAGATGCACTCATTTTTTAATATAAGAAAACTGCCCGGCTCCAGAACTAAACCAAGTAAGGTTGGCTATTTGTTTTTTTTGCTGCTATTGTCACTTTTACTTTAAATCAGGGTTTCTCAACCTTAGCGCTATGATACTTTGGACCAGATCGTTCATTATTGCTCGAGGCTGTCTTAGGCATCTTAGGATGCTTAGTAAGGCCTCTATCCAACAGATACCAGAAAGGCACCTCTAGTGTGACAGTAAAAAAATGCTTCCACACACTGCCAAATGTCTCCAGGAGGAAAAGAGAATGGAGAGGCCAAATTCATCACAGGTTAAAAACTATTACCTTAAATCAATGACTCTCTGTCTTTCTGTGGGTGAGGGTGGTGGGGAGAAAATGGTCCTATCTATTTTCTCTTCTCTATATTATAAATATATTCTTAGAAAATGACCAGGAGATGTAATTTAATCTTGAAGGGCAGATTTATATGAAGAAAAGGTCACTGGAATAATCAACACATATGAGAATGACATTTGCAAACCATGTTTTATCAGACTTTTCTTTGGAAAGTTTATAACAAATAAGCTTAAGTATATATTTGGCATTATCAGCTCTTAAATGAGAATTATTTGGGAGATGGCAATTGGCAGAACAAAAAAAAGATCTTCAAAATAGTAATTTCATTACAGCTTCAACAAAATTAAGTCTGTTAGTAAACTTATTGCCTTGGTACTTTTTTTTATAGTTCTAAAAGTACAAATTGATGTAACTTTATTTAAAATCTATACAATTGAACTGTTACTGTGAAAAGGGAAAAGAAGTCCATATTGTACTTTCGTACACATCAAAATATTCTGTCGCCAAATATAATTTCCTTTTATTCACCTAGAATAAACATTTAGCTGTTCTATATATCAAATATGCTTTAAAGCACATTCAGAATAAAATAATCTAAGAAAATGACTGTGGTTGTTGCTCTTTAAAACACATTTCAGGCCGGGCGTGGTAGCTCACGCCTATAAGCCCAGCACTTTGTGGGATTATAAACCCAGCCAAGGTGAGAGGACTGCCTGAGTTCATGGGTTCCAGACCAGCCCGAGCAACTTGGCAAGATCTCATCTCTACAATAAATCAAGAAAAGTTAGTCAGGCATGGCGGTGCATGCCTGTAGTTCCAGCTACTTGGAAGGATGAAATGGAAGGATCACCTGAACCCAGTGGGTCAAGGCTGTGGTGGCCGTGAACATGCCACTGCATTGCACTGCAGCCTGGGTGACAGAATGAGACTCCGACACAAAATAAATAAGTAAATAAAATAAAACATATATCTTTACAAGTAAGAATTTTTCATCATTCTGTCTATGGCCCTCTTGATAATCTCATATGCTGGGTAGGTTCATTTACTCCTTCCATCTCATCCATTTAGATGACTCAAAAATATATATCCCCACTCTCTAGAGCTCTATGTAGTGTCTCATACACAAGGCAGATGGGATATATATAAATTAAAGTAGTTGAGCCAATAAAAGATCCATGTTTGGGTAAGACATGAGGGTAAGAAAGACGTGAGCTTTACTCTAGTAGACTGAATGTGAGGAAAAGAGCAACTTAGAAATAAAGAAATAAATGCTAAGCCACGGTTAGGTGGAGTTAGGTGGAGTTAGGTGGGGTTGCTGCTATAGTTGCTGCAGTCATTATTTCGCTTTTTAAAAAAATACTTAGAGACCCAGCTTGACTGCTCTTGATTTAACAGCATTCAGTCTTAGTTTAAGATGGATGATCGTTAAGTCACTGCCAATCACTTCCATTCTCAAGAGAAATGCCCAAATGGTAAAAAGCATACAATTCCTGCCAAAAAGTGAAAGATCAGGGGTTTGGGTAGTATCAATTGCTATTTCATTTTTTTCTCTTTTGTCCATGGTCTCCCCCCAAAATGGATATTTTCCAATCCTTAAACAAATAATAATTTCATCATATTTTCAAATCAGCTAAGTTTCTAATTTCTCCCAATTTTCTTTTCCTCTTTTGTTCCCTATTTTTAGTCAAAAGATTTTTTTTTTTTTTTTTGAGTCGGAGTCTCACTCTGTAGTCCAGACTGGAGTGTAGTGGCATGCTCACAGCCACGGCAGCTGCGACCTGCTGGGCTCAGGTGATCCTTCCACCTCAGCCTTCCAAGTAGTTGGAACTACAAGCACGCGCTACCACGCAGTCTAGAGTTTAAGAAATTCTTAAAGGAATCAATATCTTTCTAGTCACCCAAACCAGAAACCTCAGAGAAACCTCCTTCTATCTCATCTGCCACAATTTAACTGCTGCCCAAGATCTCCTGATTCTACAGCAACATCTCTGGTGCCTTTGCCCTCCTTGCCATCCCTGTTTCTACTGCCGTGGCTCTATCACTTATTGTGTCTTACACCTAGATTAATTTCAAAGGCTTTCAGATGTTCCTCCAACACCCATTTCTTCTAACTCCAGTAGGAGTTACACTTATTACTACTACAATTGTCCTTCTAAGAAACTGACAATCGTGTGAGTCAACTAGACAAATCTTTAATAATTCTCTACTTTCTACAGATTTAAAGTCAAATTCCTTTCGAAAGAAAGTCAAGATTACTATTCCTGATCAACCTTTATGGCCAATTCACATATAATATTCCAATCATTCTGTATTTTCTATCAGTCTTCAAGTATGACAAGGACTTTTACATCTGATCTTTTTCTTTTATTGACCTGTCATTCTATAATGCTACTGAGTCCAATGCCTATTTCTTTACAGTAAAATTCTGTTCACCATCTAAAATATTTCAGTTGGAATTCTGAGCTTACACTTTAGTGCCCCCATGGGACCTTATTAATGGCTTCATCATCATATATAATAACACTATATTTTAGTTGCATGCATAACTATCTGCTCTTTAAATTGCCAGTTACTTATAGCCAAGGAATATGTCTCAATCATTTTTGTAGTTGACCAGTACTTTTGCTACAACAGAGTTAGTTAGCATGCCACTCAATCAATCTTAATACTAATCACAACTTCCACATTATACTTTTACTTTTCTCATCCTTCATTTCACCTTTACCTAATTTGATATAATTTTCTTTAATTCCAACATCAAATATGAATAAAAAAACTAATCCAATGATTGTTTAAGAAATTAGAAGAAAAACTAATGGGTGGCAAGAAATTAAGTCAACATATTTTCTTCAATCCTATTTTTCAAAATATTTTAAGAAACATTTTCTGAGCGAATCAAAATATGTTTCATCACTTTAATTTGAAAGTGAGAGTATTACTCAATGAAAAATAGATAAGAAAATTAAAGCATAGGTTTTTTTTTTTTTTTTTTACCAATATTCCATACAAATTGACCTGAATATGCAAAACCACTGACAATCAATTGTAGATATCCCTACAAAAGAATTGTATACATAATGTAAGAGTCCACATGGGATATTTGTAAGTAAAATCATTAATTTTCTGAACAAAGCAAATACTACAAAATATATTCTCTGCTTTTAAAAAAATGTGTTCACAAAAATTATTGCCATTTTCTTTGGTAAACAACTTTGTAGGCTTCAGAAGTTTTTCCCCTAATTCTAAGCTCTTGGTTAAAACACACAATTAACTCATGACTAAAAATGAAAATTTGATCTTTGAACACCGAATTATTAAAACTACTGAACTTCAATAATGTGAGGAAAATCTTACCAAATAGTCTTTCTGTCACTTCACAGAATGTATATAAATTACTACTGAGGTGAAAAACGTAAAAAAAAAAAAAAAAAAAAATTAAGTTGTATCACTGTATGTATCTATTAACCTTCCTTCAACATAGTCCAATAGGCTTTTAAACTAAATAAGCAATAAAATACATTATATCAGACAATGATCTGACATCATCACAAAGCCAATTTTGTTAAACAGATTCATCATACATCAAATTCAGAGAGCAGACACTTCTACCTATGGAGTATTAAAAAAAAAAACAAAAAACAGAGCCGGGCTCGGTGGCTCAGCCTGTAATCCCGCGCCTTGGGAGGCTGAGGTGAGTGGATTGCCTGACCCTGCGGGTTCGAGACCTGCC
>NW_007259221.1:370423-383782 GCF_000164805.1 Carlito syrichta
AGGCTGCGGTGGCCAGGAGCGGCCACCGCACTCCAGTCTGGGCAACAGAGTGAGACTCCAGCTCAAAAATAAATAAATAAATAAAAATAAATAAATAAAAATAAGAAAACAAATGTCTATGCTTTCATGTATAAATAAAACGAAGCTACCTTTCTTTTTTTTTTTGAGTTGGAGTCTCACTCTGTGGCCCACTGGAGTGCAGTGGCACACTCACGGCCACCGACTTGCTAGACTCTGGCAATACTTCTCCCTCTGCCTTCCAAGAAGCCAGAACTACAGGCGCGCACTACCATAGCTGGCTAATTTTTTACTTATTGTAGAGATGATGGCTTGCCAAATTGCCCAGGCTGGTCTTGAACCCGCGGACTCAGGCAGTCCACTCACCTTGGTCTCCCAAAGTGCTGGGATTACAGACTGATTCACCAAACCCGACTAAGCTACCTTTCTTAATGTGGCAACTTTTCCACCAAATGAAACCATATCTAGCAATATAAAGAGGTATAAATAAATGCTATAATTGTACTTCAAAGTGAACTTTTAAAAGTTATCGCAAAAGTCTAAGTTGAAGCCGGGTTCGGTGGCTCAGCCTGTAATCCCGCGCCTTTGGGAGGCCGAGGTGAGTGGATTGCCTGAGCCCGCGGGTTCGAGACCCGCCTGGGCAGCGAGACCTCATCTCTACAACAAATCAAAAAATCAGCCGGGCGTGGTAGCGCATGCCTGTAATTCCGGCCACTCGGAAGGCTGAGGCGGAAGGATCGCCGGAGCCCAGCAGGTCGAGGCTGCCGTGGCCGGGAGCGGCCACTGCACTCCAGTCTGGGCGACAGAGTAAGACTCCAACTCAAAAAAACAAAATAAAACAAAAGTCTAAGTTGATATTTCTCCATATACTCTATTTATGTTAGTTACAAGCAATGGTTGCTTTAAAAGAATGAGGACTTACTCTGACCTTGATTTCTTTTTATAATTTGTTTTGCCATATGTTATATAATATCATATTAATTACTGTTTGTTTCCCTAGCCTTTAATATTTTCTGAATATTATTTTATTCATTTTTCTGATCAATAAGATAGGAAAGTAAAACATTTTCTTGCACAGAAAATAAATAAATAATTCAGGGACAAAGTGGCCATTTAAAAGACAAACCAAATTTTTCACCAAGATACTAAAATTTGTCATCAAATATAATTAGTTCTATAATATCTGCATCTGCCATGAGTGTTTGAGTAATAATCTTCTGCTAATATCTCCCTCTGGAACAAGGACTAATAAAATAGAGTAAAATTATATAATTAGAAGTTATAAAATTATATAATTTCTCTAGGTAAGGATTTTTTAACTAATCATAAAATTTTAAGATTATTTTCTCTACTTGTTAAACAACAGTGTGACTAATCCAAAGTTATACAGCAACTAAGAGAAAATAGCACAGTGCTGAAAAGCATAGATTTCATGCCAGAATATGCTGTTTGAATTCCAGCTCTACCACTTACTAGCTACCTAATCTTGGTTCAACTGTGCAACCTCTCTGCGCTTTAGAGTCCTTGTCTACAAAAGAGAGACAAAATGGCATTTGTTTGTTATGAAATTAAAAGGATGAATACATGGAAAATACCTAGATTACTGCCTGATAACACTGTTAACAGTTTTATCATCAATTCTAGAGGCAAAATTCATTGAAATTCAACCTAATTGTTTTCTACTTCAGCTCATCTTCAAATATTAATTCAATTGCTTACCGTCAGTAAGTTTATTTTTATTACAAATGCTAGAAGAAGAAAGGGAAAAGAGCAATACTTTTTCATTACGGAGTGCCACTAGTTCTTCAGCTCTCTTTAAGGCTTCCCAACTACATGACAGGAAAAGGGAGTGGAGTTGGGATCTGCACAGCTCAAGTTCCAACAAAACAAGCAAAGTTCTAGCAAGGTTTGGAATTATTTTTATTTTGAATTTCAGTTTAGGGTATAATTCTGAGCCCAAAAAGTCACTGTAAACTTCTAATACTCTGTTAGGGGGTTCCACCCTGAATGTAGCATACCCAGGACAAGACAGAAATAAAAAAGGTTTAGTAGAACAAATCAGGAGAAATATTTGAGTAAATATTATCCACTGATCAAAGTATAAGTCAAACTACATACTGTCTTTCATCTGTAACAGAAGGACCATTTTTCTCTAGTTTCACATATAAATCCACATACTTCTAACATAATTCAATGAAGTAGTTTTTCATTAGTATACGGAAAAAAGTTATTTATTTACAAAGGAACCAATAACAAATGGATTCAGATCCAAATTGACCAAATAAAAAGATTTAAAGTACCATCTTGAATATATAATTTTTATATCCACATTTTATCTTTCTATGAAATAAGTTGTTTACTTAAAAGATGATGAATTTAACTTTCAATTAAGAATTATAAAGAGTACGTCACTGGAACCATATTGTATCAACAACAAAAAGCTAGAGCAGATAATGAGAATTTTAAAAAATATTTATTAGAGGAGAAAAAAACTCTCTGTGCTGTTCTCACATTTCTTAAAAGAGGATAATCAATTCTGAAGACAGTAATATATTCTAAGAAATAATTTAGACTTTTCACCAAATAATCAAGATAAAGGGGTGAAATTTAATTAAATAAAAGGACAACATAAAGCAAGGTACTTTGCTTTTCACTACTGAATAGTATTAAGTTACCTTTTACCTGTTGGAGAGTCACTAGAAAAGGTAGTTAGCAATAAAAACTATATATTCTTGTGTAATTACAAACTATTGTGATTATTACTTATAACCAACCATAAGGAGAAAGGTCATAGAAAAAACTGCAAGTGTCACTTTCTTGAAATGTTGACTATTTTTATGCCATTGAAAAAGGCTTTTTTTTTTTGAAAAAAGCTTTTGATGTTTATTCATAAAACTATACACTTGTTTTCTCAGCAAATCAGTTAACATTTATTCTACATGAGCTCTATTCTCCCTTCCTATGTGACTTTCTTTTGAAGGGTTAAAAACCTGGAATACTGTAGCAATAGACACATAAAGTAATTTCATCACTTTATAAGTAAATGCTGGACATATCTAAAATTAATATTTAGTGGACATATCTAAAATTAATATTAATAGATGTGATTGCATCGGTTCCTTACAGAACCTGAGGAACTTGGAAGACAACTGAATGCAGAGTAGACTAAATAGGCAAAATTACTGTTGGATAAAGTCATCTGTTAAAAAATAAAGAACAAACAAATAAAAAATGGTAGTTAATTTTGTCTCACAAAAATTTGAGGAGTGGTATTTGACCTAATAATTTTTGCAAAGACCCAGGAGATCTAAGATTGTGGCAAAAATATTACTTTTACAGAATGACATCATATCTGTAAGGTCAGGGAAAAGAAGAGACTACATGCAAAATGAGGTAATAAATAGGCATGTTTTTCATCTCTCTGGAGATCTATATAAGACCTTGGGCACATTATTTCACTACTGAAACCTCCAATCTCTCTCTGTAGAATCTAGTTTGGGCTTAGATAATTTCTAAGGGCCCCTATAGTTTTACATTTTAGAAAAAGAAAAGTATATAGATCCTAAATGCCATTATTACTCATAGGCAAGGGAAATCTCCATTTATAGAAAATAAAGGATTTATATATTCTTTAAACTCAATCTCAGAGTATAGAATTTCATGTACTGTTATCTATGTCAAGCAATAATGTGTGCAACCAGAGTATTTTTCTAAAATATATTGGTTCCATACCAGGCTATATAAGAACTCCTCTACCCTTAATGTAGCCTCTCAAAAATCTTCCATCCACTGACCCCCTCACTCTACTTTTTGGCTATAAATCTCCAGCTGTCTTCGCTGTATTTGGAATGAAGCTCAGTTCCTTCTCCAATAGCATAAATAAATTCAGAATAAATTATGTATGTCTGTGTGTGTGTGTGTGTGTGTGTGTGTATAACTTACACTCTCCCAAATTTAAGTTTTCTTTTCTTTATTAGTATTAGAAATTTTAAAATTAATGTTTAGGCTATGTGAAGGAATGAATTAATTTGAATCAAAAACAATTATTCTCAAAAGAGAACAAAAACACCATATGTTCAATCTTGTTGCTTCAAGAGGTTCCTGAAACATCACTACCTCTTTACAGAGGCAATAAAAAATTTAGGTCTGGTGATGTCATTAAAGAATTGTGACCTTGGACAAGTCACATAGATGGAACATACCTCAAAATAATAAGAGCCATCTACAAGACACCCACAGCCAGCATATTGCTAAACAGACAGAAATTGGAACCATTTCCCCTGAAAACTGGAACAAGACAAGGATGCCCACTCTCACCCCTCCTATTCCACATAGCTTCAGAAGTTCTAGCTAGAGCAATCAGAGAAGAGAAGGCAATCAGGAGTATATACAAATGGGAAGAGGAAATCAAGTTAACCCTCTTTGCAGATGACATGATTCTATACCTCGAAAACCCAAGAGAATCTGTCAAAAACCTCTTTGTACTAATAAAGGACTTTGGCAAAGTCTCAAGGTATAAAATAAAAGTGCAAAAGACAATCGCATTTCTATACATCAATAATAAACAAACAGAAACCCAAATAAAAAGCATAATTCCATTCACAACAGCCACAAAAAAATGAAATACCTTGGCATCTTCCTAACCAGAGACGTGAAAGACCTTTACAATGGAAACTACAAAACACTGCTCAAAGAAATCAAAGATGACACAAACAAGTGGAAAAATATTTCATGCTCATAGATTGGAAGAATTAACATTGCACCTAAGGCAATCTACAGATTTAACGCAATACCCAACAAATTACCAGCAACATTCTTCTCTGACCTAGAAACAACAATACAGGAATTCATATGAAAACATAACCACGAATAGCCAAAGAAATCCTCAGCAAAAACAAAAAACAAAACAATAAGCAGGAGGTATTGCACTCCTAGACTTTAGACTTTATTATAAAGCTATAATAATCAAAACAGCCTGGTATTGGTACAAGAACAGGTATATAGACCAATGGAATAGAACTGAAATTCCAGAAGCAAAACCTCAATTTCTCAACCAACTCATCTTCGGCAAAGCCTCCACCATCAACCACTGGGGAGAGAAGAACCTATTCAGTAAATGGTGCTGTGAAAACTGGCTGACTACATGTACAAGATTGAAACAGGACCCCTACCTATTCCCATACACAAAAATCAACTCTAAATGGATCACAGACCTAAACGTAAAACCCCAAACTATAAGAACATTAGAAAATGCAGAAGATATTCTATGGAAATTGGAACTGGCAACCAATTCCTGATTAAAACCCCAAGTGCCCATGCCATAAGAGATAAGACAGACAAGTGGGACCTCATCAAACTGACAAGCTTCTGCAAAGTCAAAGAAACCATCAAGAGAGCAGGGAGACAGCCTACAGACTGGGAAAAAATGTTTGCCAACTGTA
Source organism: Carlito syrichta (assembly GCF_000164805.1). Classification (NCBI taxonomy): domain Eukaryota; kingdom Metazoa; phylum Chordata; class Mammalia; order Primates; family Tarsiidae; genus Carlito; species Carlito syrichta. The sequence continues at coordinate 375,883 of NW_007259221.1, forward strand.
TATCTGAAAAGGCCTAACATCTAGAATCTACAAGGAACTCAAACATGCTGAAAAGAAAAAAACAAGCAGCCCCATTACAAAGTGAGCAAAAGATATGAATAGACAGTTCTCAAAAGACTGTCTCAAAATAGACAGTTCTCACACGAGCAGCCAACAGATGCATGAAAAAATGTTCAGCCTCACTCACTAGTCATCAAAGAAATGCAAATTAAAACTACACTGAGATACCACCTAACTCCAGTCAGAATGGCCATCATCAATAACTCAAAAAATAACAGATGCCGGAGAGGATGTAGTGAAAAGGGAACACTTCTATACTGTTGGTGGGAATGTAAACTAGTACAGTCTCTGTGGAAAACAGTGTGGCAATTCCTAAAAGTTCTAAAAATCGACATTCCATATGACCCTGCAATCCCCCTACTGGGAGTATACCCAGAAGAACTCAAATCACTATATGAAAAAGATACCAGCACACAAATGTTTATCACAGCATTGTTCATAGTAGCAAGAACATGGAATCAACTGTGCTGCCCATCAAAAGAGGACTGGATAAAAAAAAAATGTGGTACATATACACAATGGAATATTACATAGCCATAAAAAAGAACAAAATCATGAATTTCGCAGCAACCTGGATGGACTTAGAGTCTATAATCCTGAGTGATCTTTCACAGAAACAAAGAACTAAGCATCACATGTTCTCACTCATAAGTGAACCTTGAACAACTATCATAATACTATAAGAAAAAGATTGACAGTAGCAGGAAAAGATTGAGAGTAGCAGGGTGGGCAGGGAGGTGGGACTGGAAGTAGTGGGAAACTGCCTGGGGAAGAGGAGGCACACCTCATCAACAAGGGTACCTGCACAATGATTATTTGTACACCTAACCCTGAATCATACCCCACAATTTTAAAATAAAAAATTTAAAGGTTAAAAAACAAAAAAGAAAATTTAGGTCTGGTGATGTCATTAAAGAACTGTGACCTTGGACAAGTCACATAGATTTGGAGAATTTTAATTTCCCCAATTATTAAGACAAAAAATTAGAATTTACAGTTATACTAGAAGATCTGTTATTGCAATATTATGATTCTCTGATTATATATAATACATATTATATGTTACATACAATGTATAGTACACAGTATCCATATTATAATATATAATATATAACATACACATTGTATAATACTTAAAAGTTTTTTTATTTTAAAGATGTGGGGTACAATTCAGGGTAAGGCACATAAGTGGTCATCATACAGGTAAAGTTTGGGCCTTCTTTGGTCCCCACTTTGCCTAGTATGAGATCAGGTACTCTTATTGATGTTATGTGCCCCTCACCTCCGGCACCCTGGCAGTGTCCCTTTACTGATAATACCCTTCTTATAGTATATAAAAATTTCTGCAATATGCTTCCCCATTGTTGAATATACATCTCTCAGAAAGAAAATACTACTTATTAAGAAATTGACTAATTACTTATTACTTGATAAGTAATGCCCGATAATAATTCACTCAACTATTTATTTAAATTAATCATCCTCCAAAGTATACTAACTCCTCACCAAAACGAGATGCACTAATTCTCTTTAATGACTCTTGGAAGGAAATTACAAAGGTAAATATTTTCTCTGCTTTACAAAATGAGGAACTAAAATTTAGTGAGCAGATGGGATCTGTAGCAGTTCACAGAACAGACTAGTGTCAGAAGCAGATAAAATTGGGGCTCAGTTAATCTATAGAACTTTCCATGAATATTGTCTTTCATTTTCTATTATACCTGATATTGCAGGAATAAGTGTGTCTATGTGTTTTGAGGTGGAAGCTATGAAAGCCCGTAAGAAGAAAGTAATCATTAAGTTATGATAGGATCTCAGAAAAATTAATTCATTGTACTAGAGGTTCCAAGACATTAATAAGGACTATTTTTAAAAGGCCTTTGGCTCTGTAGCTACTGAAAATAGCTACTGAGGTTCATTGAGCTGTATCAGTAAAGTCTTACCTTACAAAAGATGGTCGTGATCTACAAATAAAAAGATTGCTTCCAGCTTTCAAAAATTGTTTTGCTCTTTCTAAAATCTATACAAAGTATAAATAAAGGACTTCAGGGAATGAGATAAGCCAGCAACAGAATTTATCATCCCCCTAACTGCAAAGTTGTCTCAAATATTGATCTTCTCACAAATAAAGGCCCATATGTTTTTATCTTCTCACTTGGGACAACAGATAAGTTGTTTCCTGGCCTAGGTGTTTTCAGATTCATGGGGTTGAATTAAATGAAATTTTTTTCCTGTTTTCCTACTTTCTCTTTACTGTTTTTAGTTAGTTGGGCTTCACCATAGGTTTCAATAAGTTTCTCAATAATGCTTATCAAAAATCACACATAAAAACAATTCAAATATAGAACAGTTTTGAGAACAATTTAACCATTAACTCAAATATTCTATTTCAATACTTAAAAGTATTTTTGCCCTTCTTAATTAATCAATATGTTGACTGCAGCTCAAAACTTCTACTTCTTCTTTTTTTTTAGAGTGTGAGTCTCACTCTGTCACCCAGGCTGGAGTGCAGTAGCACACTGACAGCCACCCCAGCCTCGACCTGCTGGGCTCAGGCATTCCTTCCACCTCAGCTTTCCAAGTAGCTGGAACTACAGGCCACCACACTCAGCTAATTTTTTTTTTTTTCTTGTAGAGACAAGGTCTCGCTATGTTGCCCACGCTGGTCTTGAACCCATACTCTCACCTCTGCCTCCCAAAGTGCTGGGATTACAGGCGTGAGCCACTGCACCCAGCCAAAATTTCTTCTTTACCACAAATTTATTTATACCTCAATTTTATTAAAGTAAAAGACGAACAGGATGATGAAAAATTAGTTAACAGTGGCACAAACTAGGATGTTCCTTCCGAATTGCTTCAAGTACCCTAAATGTTTAAGGTTCAAACAAAAATTGCCTGGCTAGAGCAGAACAAAGATAGTTTCTTAGAAAATGGGTTGCACTCCCAAATTTGTTGACTCAAATATACATAGTGTTTGCATGGGCTATGTGGACCACATCAAAAAGAGAACCAGCCTGGAACTGTCTAAATTCTTGCCCAAAAGATGTAGTTGAGGGGTATTAGAGTGATAGAGACTAGATTCTGATGTCCTGATTGAACATTATCCCTGTTTGTGCTCATGTGACAACAATCCATTTTACACACAGCAGACACAGCAAATCAGATTACAATTCACCCTTGCTTAAAACTCTTCTATTGGTTTCACATTGCACTTAGAATGAAGCCCAAACGCCTAACCTGGTTATAAAGCCTTATGTGATTAGACACCTACCTATCCTGCTGAGTCATTCTTTCTCCTGTGGCAGACCATCCACTGCTCTTCCCCTAACAAGGAAAGTTTCCTCTGCCTGAAATTCTTTTCCCCTGAGCTCTTTCATGATGGCTTCTATCTGTCATTTAGACATCAGTTTAAACGTGACCTTTACAGATATATCTTGCTTGACAAAGTCACTCTAAAACAGTGACAAAGACTGTCTTCTTGACCAAACTTTAGACAGATTCCTTTCTTCAATTAGACTTCATCCTTGTACAGTGTCCCCAACAATCCCAAGCCAGTCTAAGTGAAGAATCCTCCCAAGTCATCTCCTATCTCTGACACAACAAGATTTAAATCCACACCCTTGATATCTAAGTACTTGGCCTGCCTTTAGCAAGAATCTTATTAGGCCAGTTTAGTAAGAATCCCTCATCCTTAATTCTCCTTTCAAAAATCTTCCATCTACTCTCCCCCACACTCTGCTCTTTGGCTATAAATCCCCAGCTGTCTTTGGAATGAAACTCAGTTCTTTCCCTGATAGCAAGATTTCTGAATAAATTCTGTCTTTATCGCTTTTAATTAGTGCCTGGCTCTGTTTGTCTTTCACAGTAGCTTCGCAGCCCTGTGGTATCAAATTGCCTTATTTTAATTATATGCATAAAAATAATCCATGTGACATTTTGATTTTTTTTATACACTAGGATACAAGACTTTGGGAAAGCAGGGACACTGTCTCTCTTGACCAATGCTTTATCACCAGTGCATATAGCCTAGAGTGAAGCTTGGAAATGGGTATTCACTTAAGAAATTTTGTCAAGTGAGACAATTTTCATGGTATATCCAAAGGGATATGAAAATGCACACAGAATGATGACAGCATATAAAATGGCAACAATGAATAAATCAAAGATTAAAAGTTGACACCTCAGGTTTCTTCTTCATACACTATTATATTTTCCAAATATCTCACTGAGTGTATGCATTATTTTCTTTCTTTCTTTCTTTCTTTTTTTGAGTTGGAGTTTCACTCTGTCACCCAGGCTGGAGGGCAGTGGCATGCTCTCGGCCACTGCAGCCTCAACCTGCTGGGCTCAGGTGATCCTTTTGCCTCAGCCTTCCTATTAGCTGGAACTACAGGCACGCGCCACCATGCCTGACTAACATTTTTTTTTTTATTGTAGAGATGAGGTCTTGCCAAGTCGCCCAGGCTAGTCTCAAACCCGCACGCTCAGGCAATCTTCTCACCTCGGCCTCCCAAAGTGCTGGTATTTCAGGCGTGAGCCATCATGCCTGGCCAGTGTATTACTTTCAATATTAGAAAAACATAATACTAATGAAAAAAAGTGGTTTAATGAATCACCACTTATGGTTGGTTTAAAATGTGTGTCTTTGAGGAAATATTTAACTTGCTGTAAATTCTCAAGATGATTGATTCTGTGCCAAGAGAAAGACACATAAAAATATAAAAATAAGCTGGGCTCGGTGGCTCAGCCTGTAATCCCGCGCCTTTGGGAGGCTGAGGTGAGTGGATTGCCTGAACCCGTGGGTTCGAAACCCACCTGGGCAGCGAGACCTCATCTCTACAATAAATCAAAAAATCAGCTGGGCGTGGTAGCGCGCGCCTGTAATTCCGGCTACTCGGAAGGCTGAGGCGGAAGGATCGCCGGAGCCCAGCAGGTCGAGGCTGCGGTGGCCGGCAGCGGCCACAGCACTCCAGTCTGGGCGACAGAGTGAGACTCCAACTCAAAAAATAAATATATATATAAAAATAAAACAAGCAAGCCGGGCTCGGTGGCTCAGCCTGTAATCCCGCGCCTTTGGAAGGCTGAGGTGAGTGGATTGCCTGAGCCCGCGGGTTCGAGACCTGCCTGGGCAGTGAGACCTCATCTCTACAATAAATAAAAAAAAAATCAGCCAGGCGTGGTAGCGCATGCCTGTAATTCCGGCTACTTGGAAGGCTGAGGCGGAAGGATCACCGGAGTCCAGCAGGTCGAGGCTGCGGTGGCCGGGAGCGGCCACTGCACTCCAGTCTGGGCAACAGAGTGAGACTCCAACTCAAAAAAAAAAAAAAAAAAAAAGCAAATTTTTCTGAGGGAAAAAATTGTCAAAAATAGTTATTTCCTTCCTTAAAGTTCTAAAACCTAACAAACTTTAAAACCAAGCAAATAGTAAAACAGAGGAAAGTGTAAAGAAGATGAGAGTCTGATACTACTTAGATATTACGTAACTTATGTCAGGGAAATTACGACCAAAACTGTTTTCCTGGTGTAACCTGATTCACTGGCAAGTGCTGGTGACTCATGTGGTACTGGTGACTAGGTGCAGTGAGCTCAGCAGGAGCAGCAGCACTTTGCTCACTACTCTGTGGTCTCTCTCTCTCCAGTACACTCTCAGATGTCCATTTATGGCATCTGTCTTCAAAACACTTCTTTTTTTTTTTTTTGAGTTGGAGTGTCACTCAGTCGCCCAGACTAGATAGAGTGCAGTGGCCGCTCCCGGCCACCGCAGCCTCGACCTGCTGGGCTCCGGCGATCCTTCCGCCTCAGCCTTCCAAGTAGCTGGAATTAGAGGCATGTGCTACCACGCCCGGCTGGTTTTTTGATTTATTGTAGAGATGAGGTCTTGCCGCCCAGGCGGGTCTTGAACTCATCGGCTCAGGCAATCCACTCACCTCAGCCTCCCAAAGGTGTAGGATTACAGGCTGAGCCACCGAGCCCAGCTAAGTCATTGTTCTTTACATGAGTAAGCACAACATTATCAGTTTACATGGCATGGAGACTCATCCATTAAGAAAACTAAGACAAAAAGAAAAATAATTCATTCTCATTTCTCCAATTAGATCAAAACCTTTGATGGAATCCACTGGCCTCAGGGCCTTTACACAGGCTGCTTGTTCCCTGTGCCTGCAATGCTTTGTTTCTTTTCCAGAGAGCCAAATGACTTGCTTCCTCCCATCTTTTAGGTCTTTACTCACATTTCACCTTCTCAACGAAATGGACCTGACCAACTCTTTAAAATTGGAATCCCCAAACATTCCCTATTTTCTTGCTCTGTTTTCTGTTTTTCCTCAACAATGATCATTGTCTAATATCCTTTATATCCTTTTTTTTTTTTTTTTTTTTTTTGAGTCAGTCTCACTCTGTTGCCCAGGCTGGAGTACAGTGATACAATCACAGCCACCGCAGCTTTGACCTCCTGGGTTCAGGCAATCCTTTCGCCTCAGCCTCCCGAGTAGCTGGGATAACAAGTGCACACCACCATATCCAGCTCACTTTTTTATTTCTTGTAGAGACGAGGTCTCACCAAGTTGCCCAGGCTGGTCTCAAACCCCTGGGCTCAGGCAATCTTCTTGTCTCCGCCTCCCAACATGCTGGAATTATAGGCATGAGCCACTGCTCCCGGCCACTGTCTAATATCTTATACTTTGTTTACTATCTGTTTCCCCCAACAATGCAAGCTCCATAAGGACAGGATTATTGGTCTGTTTTGTTTCTACTATGTGCCCAGAATTGTAACTTGTTGAGTGAATGATCGACATAGGTGAAGTTGCTAGTATGATGATTTTTGAGATCGTGCCTCATAAATTGAATCTATCTATGATTTATACTCTGAGGATCAGACTCACTAGAAATCTCTCTTGTGGTTAGAAATGGGTCTTAGGGTTCAAGGACCTGGAACTTCCACAGCTCCCTTTATATTCCTGAAATCTTGAGAGACAGAAGAAAACCTCAAATGAGGTAACCAAAGAGTCATACTGTTTGACAGCAATGTGTCCCTGAAAAATATAAGCACTGTGCCAGAATGTGCTGAGGATGCGCTCTAGGTCACAAAACACTAGAACTCTCCCCAGTGTATTTTCCCTTTTTAGGATAAATTTAGTCTGCATGTAGTGTCAAAATAAAAAACAGTTCTTGTTTTAGTTTGGCATTCTTATAAAATGTTTGCCTTTGGTCTACTAGAGGAAATGGAAAAAACTAGTTTTATTATCTACAAAAACCAAGTTTCAAAGAAGGACCTTGATAAAAACAAAAACAACAACAAAAAATGACAACACTTCTGCATAGGAATTGTAAGCTCATTAAAGAAACATTTCATTTTATCTTAAACTTGAGCAAGAGCAGTGCTCTTTGAACTATAATGGGTAATTTCTATGTAAATTCTCTTTAGCCAATGTCATGGACTAATGGTGTCTTTCCAAAATTCATATGTTGAAGTACTAACCCCACCTCAGAATGTGACTGAATTTGGATATAGGGTGAGTAAGGGGTAAGTGAAAATGGGATCTTTAGTGTGGGCCCTAATCTAATATGATTGGTACCCTTACAAGATGAAATTAGGACATAGATAATTATGCAGAGGGAAGATCATGTGAAATCAGAGAGAAGACTAGCTAAGGCAGAGGTCTCAGAAGAAATTAACCCTCCCAACACTTGATCTTGAATTTCCAGAGCTGAGAGAAAATGAATTTCTGTTGTTTTACCCATCTAGTCTGTGGTACTTTGTTATGGCAGCCCTAGCAAACTAATAAAGCCAACCAAGAAATACCATACACTTTTGTCAGAGTAAACTTTTTTTGGGGTGGGG